>NW_020449085.1:3197187-3206637 GCF_003343035.1 Apteryx rowi
TCGCGGGGCGGCCGCGGGGCTGGCGGGCTGGGGCGGACGGGCTTCGCGGGGCATTTGGAAGGAGGGGCGAGGAGCCTCCGAGCGCTGCTCGCCGGGAGCCCCGAGGGGTTGGAAAGGCCCCGCTGACCTGCCGAGGGCAAGCCGGCACACCAGGCTCCCCGGGACCCGCCGCGGCTGCAGACAGGCACCCGGGACGCGACGTTGCTGCCGGAGGGACGGCCAAAATGTAACCGGCCCGACGAGCGCGCTGCTTCTTTTCCTTTCTCTCTTTCCCCCTCTCTCTCGGCGCTTGGGAAACGCATATGTTAATGAGTTGACAAGGCCGCACGACAATCCGACGCGTTGCACCGTGCTCGGCGAGCCTGTAAGGAGGAGCAGGTTCGTTAGCTCCCGCGTGCTGCTCCTCGGCGGGCAGCGGTGGAGGCAATCAGAATTAATGCAAAGAGGAGCAGCCAGCCGAGGGAGCGCCGGCGCCGGGCGGGCTCGCGGAGCACAGCCGGGGCCCCGGCGTCCTGCGCCAGGGCGGCTCTGCGGGGCTGGCACGTCGCGTGCCGGGGAGGGAGCCCTGCCGGGGGAGAGGAGGAGGAGAGGAGGAAGAGCCCCGGGCACGGCGAGGGCGGCACAGCGGGCCGAACTCGCGGYGGGGCGACGAAGGGCAGGACGAAGGAAGGCACCTGCACGCAGGCAGCTGGACGCGCGGAGCCCTAACGGAGGGGCACCGGGGCGGCGAGCTGCTCCGGCTGAGAGCGCCGGGCGCCACGTCGCGCCGCAGCGCGGCCGGGCCGGGCTCTCCGGCACAGCGGGCGGCTCGAGGGGCTGCTCTGCAATTTAGGACTCGGCACCAAAGACGCCGCCGTTGGGAGGGAAGAAAGCCCCGTCGAAGGCTCGAGGAGGTAATTTGCCTTGGCACTTTCTTATAAGAGTGAATTGATTTTTGCTGTGCCGTGTCAGGCTGAATTACGGATGGGGGAAGCGGGGCTGCCGCTCCCGGAGGTGACGGTGGCGTGACCGGAGGCGCGTGCGGAGCGGGGTCTCGGGCCCGGCCCCGCAGCGGTTCCCGTGCCGAAACGGGCCCGAGAGGGGCAGAGCCGCCGGTGGGGCGCTCGAGGCGTCTCCGAGCGGGGGCCCAGCGCAGCCTCCGCTCCCCACCTGGGGCGGCAGCGGCATTTCACCCCCAGACGCTGTCTGGCACCATCTGCCTCCCCAGCCCGGAGGTTCCCGCTTCCCAGGACCAGTCAGGCCAGGCCTTTCCTGGACGATGCTGGCTGCTGAAGGGGAAAGCGAAGCATCACGGGCATCTGGAGACGAGGTGGGAGAGTGCGAGCGTGCAAAAATGTTATCCAGGGATGTTCACCCGCCTGGGCTCCAGACTTGTCCCAGCCGACCAAAGAGGTCCGGGCGCTCTCCTGCCCCTGGGCCTCCAGCAGGCATGGATCCACCGGCACGCCGCAGCTCCGGAGTGTGGGATGGGGCTGGTGTGCTGGCTCTGCCCCCAGGTGCTTTATCCGTTTCGCCCGGCTCGGAGCCGCTCACCCAGGCACGGACCCTCCCGCAGGCTGCCGGGAACTGCAGTGCAGCTCGGCCGGCAGCGAGTAACGGAGCCACGCACGGGCTCTYGGCGGCCCCCGGCACTAGCGGGGGCCTGGGAGCGCTTCCCAGGGTGGGAGACGGCCCAGGGAAGGCGCCTTCCCCCCCGGCGCGGCCCCTTCCTCCGTAGATGGGCCCGAGCATCCTCRCGCGCCGCCTCGGTTTTCACCGAGAGCTGGCGGGGAGGCGGCGGGGGGAAATGAGATCCGGCCTTTTTCTTCCTTGCCCTTGTGTTTATTATCGTCTGTTATGAGCCAGCTCCAGGCCGTAAGTTAGTCTTGGGAACAGGAGAGGAAGAGCAGCTACGGAATGGGAGAGACCCTGCGGAAAATCGTCACCTAGTCACAGACGCTTCCCAAGCAAAGGGCTCAGACTATCCGTCCCCTCTTTTCCCAGTAAATCCACCCAAAGAGCAGCTGGTGCGTCAAGCCCTCTGCTCCCTGATCACAGCAAACTGGGTAGCAAACAGCGGCCTCATCCAGCCCTGCTCAGCACCCCCAGCCCTGGCGGGACGGAGATCCCTGTCCCCGGGGAAAGAGGAGGGACTTCCCCGGATCTTGGGACACGGTGGCGCCCAGGGAGGGGGCGCGGAGGGGCCTGGCCCTGCTGCCCCCCGCAGCCCCGGCTGGGCCCCCGGGAATTGCACGTGGGAACGGGCTCCTGTTTCCATGCTCAGGCGCCGGGGTCGCTGCGGCAGCCGAGCGCTTTGCACGTGCCCTTAGCCGTCCGTGCGTCTCCGTGCGGGCGCGCTCCGGTGCCCAGTGCCAGCCTTTGGCCTCTCTACCCGGCAGAGTCTCTCCGCATGCGAGGTTTCATCGCAGTCAGGCAGAAGCCATTTTCCATAGGAAGCTGCAGGACCTGGGGGGTAAATAAACGCGTCTGAAAGCCTGGCGGTGCAATGAGTGAATTTAAAACCTACCTTCTCTTCTCGTGTATTAATTCGCTTGGTATTACATTTAATCTTTCACTTACTCGGGCTTCACTGGCTTCTTTTTCCCCTTCCCCCTCCAGCGGCTCCCCAGGATTTTCTTCCTTCGGTTTGGAGCGGGAGCTGCTGATGCCTCGGAGCAGGGCAACGCGGGGCGAGGGGGGGGGATCCGGGCCCTGGCCGGGAGGAGCCGCTGGGTCCGCGGGAGCCCGGCCGGCACGCGGCTGAGCGAGCCGCCCYGCGTCCTCCCGCCTCGCCGGGACCCGGCTGTCTCGCAGGGCAGCGGGGGGGCCGGGGAATTGATCAGCTGTAATCAGGACACCGGGCAGCGGCCAGGCACCGAGGGCGCAGGGCTTGGGTTTCGCTCGCCTCCCGGCGCCCGCTTTAATTACCCTGCTGCCCCGGCCCCCCCCGCGCCGCCGGGGCACCGGCAGCGCGGCCTCGGTGCCGCCGCCACGGCGTTAAACTGCTTAGCGGCCCCGTAACTCGATTTCCCTAATGCGATTGCGCTGCTGGTGTCTCTGCGCGCCGAGCAGCCGAGGGCTCTGCATGAATAAAACAGGCCGCCCRCGCCGCCGCTCCCCGCGGCCGACCGACCGGCCCCCGCGCCTTCCCGGGCGGGGTGCTGAGGACTGGCGCGCTCGAGACGCTGCTGAGAGCGGCCGGCGCTCTCCCCGCCCGCCCGCGCGGCTGCCGTCCTCTGTCTCTTCCCCGGCCTCTCCTTCCCTTCGCGTTGCAGCGCACGTGGACCCTTGGCCGCCTGGAAACGCGGCCCCAGCCGTGCCGGCCCCCGCCGGCTGCCCCGCGGCAGCATTGCAGCCCCTATGGTGCTGGGACCGACCGCACCGCCGAGCACCCTCTCCCCCGCTCCGGCCAGGGCCCCGGCTGTCCCGGCTGCTCCCGGGATGCGGGGAGGCTGGCGGCGGCGGTGGCAGCGGGTCCCCAAACAGGCGGCACGGCGAGGACCGGCTCATCGCCAGATGGCCGTCGCCTGCCGAGCGCCGCGGCGGTGGGAGCCGACGGTGCCGGATCAGACGAGTGAGAAATAGGCCCCTATTTCATGGCCCGGCTCCGCAGCGCCCGGCTCGCCGCAGGCAGCCTAGGCTCGGCGCTGCGTGACCTGATTAATTAGAGTGAAGTGCAGCCGCGTGCCYGTGGCTGATGCAGATCAGAGCCGTATTTCCAGCCGATCCGTCTGGGTGCTCATCTAACGGTGGCAAAAGAGGAGCCACAGGGCGATCTATTCCCGGCGGCGCATCCGAAAGGAGCAACAGGGAGGGAGGCAGCGGCCACCAGCCGCCCGGCGGCGTTGCAGCCAGCGCCGTGAAGCCTTCGAGGCACGTCAGGCGGCATCGGGAGGCCCCATCTGGAATATCACACRTAGTTTCCACCACCTATCTCCGAGAAAGAGTGACCTAAACTGGCGATAAACCAAAGGCGAGCGCGGGGGTCGCATCCAGCCCGYGCCGAAGGGGCCACGGGCGGGAGGTTCGGTCTGCGCCCGGCTGCCGCGGCAGCACCGGGCGGAGGCTGCTGGGGACGGCCTCCTCCCTCCCCTCTTGCTAATGAATGGAGGTGAAATGTGCTGTGCCATGACTTTAAATCAGCAAAGAAAACTGCAAAGCCGTGGGGTTTTTGTTYCCCCCCMCACACACCTGCTGAATTCAGCAATGAATGTGAATTAGCAGCGTTTTGGCTGGGCTCTGCACCTGCTTCCTGTGCTGATGCGGGGAGCGAGTCCCTCGCGCGCATCCAGCCTCCTGAGCTAATCCACGGTGCGCCTGGATCGGCACCTTGCATTTCACACGACGCCTAATAACCCCGGCRGCTTAACAGCCGCTCAGCGCACGCTAAGCCCCCAGGATTCTCCGGAGCAGCCGGAGGACAGAGCAAGCCGGCTTACGCGGGAGYGCCTGGACAGCGGCACCCCGTGGGTGGCGGGCAGGGGCTGCGTGGGACCCCACGGGGCAGCGAGGATGGGCTGCATCAGCCTTGGCGAGCCGAGCTCTCCGGAAACGCTGCCGGGTGCCTGCTGCGATTCACCTCCGGAGGACTCGCGGCGTCATTAGCCCGTCCACGGCGAGCAGGCAGGGCTGCGGCAGCGAAGGGCAGCCTGSGGAGCGGATGCGCGGGCGGACGTCTTCGAGCCCCGTGCGCTCCGGGGGCGCCGGAGCAGCACCCCGGGTCCGGGCCTATCGGGGCCTCGGTGTGGCAGGAGCAATTTGCAGCTCCATTAGCACTTGGAGTCGGCGCAGCGGCCCTGCAATGTGTCCGTTTGATAAGAGGAAAGTTCCACTGAATAATGAGCAGTAATTGGATTTCAGGGTTAACCAGCTTGCAGCAAAAATAGAAAAGAAAGGCGAGCCATTGGATATTTCTGTTCTGGCTCATCAGACACTGGAGGTTTATCTCTGCTGAGAATAGCACAGGAGAGGTAAAGTTATTAGTGACCATCAGAGCATGGTGATACCATCTCCCTCTTGTGTTTAGTGGCATGAGTCTGTGCGTCCTCTGTGAGTCTCATTTAAGGCGATGGGAGTTTATAACCCCGCTGTGGGAGCGCTCCGCACGTACGCACTTGTGGCGCAGCAGAGGAGCGAAACCGGCCTTCCTTGGCTTTCAGGAGAACCGAACCTTTCTGCYRCCCTCCGAACGGCAGGGCGAGCGGGGCTGGGCCGCGGGAGCCCGGGCCAGGGCRGTGGCGTCGCTCCAGCTCCCCTCTCACGCACGCACGGGGCATACGGCAAGGGCTGCTGCCGGAGGTGGTTTCAGGGGACACTTGGGTCCYGAGTGTGCAGCCAGGGTGTTGTAGCCTGGTCCTACAGCTCAGCCCTCCCTGCAGGGTGGGATGCAGAGCCCAGCTGAGTTTTGCTCTCCCACCGAAGGAGTTTTCTAGCAGGGCTGTCCCCAGGACCAGGTGAGCAAGACTGAGTTTTGGAGGTGGTTCCTGAGAGCGACGCTGATTAAAACCAAGGGCTAGAAAGCCAGGGAGGTGAGCACGCAAGAGAAACAGAGCCCAGCCRAAGGAGCCTGCAAGGTAGAAATGAAAGATTCGAAGGCTCTTTGCTGCTCGCCTTGATTTCTGCAGGGACCCGCTGCTGCTTTCAGATGTCTCCAACAAAGAGGAGGGCACCTCTGGGCGAGGGAAGCAGCAGGGCTTGGAGCGGCCAAAATGCCCCTAATTAGCACTGAGTGTGAGCTACCTTGGGCCTGGCACTTGATGGTCCTCTGCAGAGACTCAGCAAGCTCTGGCTCCCGCAGCCAGCCCTGGGCTGCCGAGCTATTTTGCAACTGATGTGCCTTTAAAGATTTGCGAGACCTCATATTTTAGCAGTGGGGCTCCATCAGCCCCTGAGGACCCTAGTTGCCGAGCAGGGCACCAGAGCTGCACAAACACCCTCTCGCTCCTCTCCGGTGCGGTGTCGCCAGCTGGACGGCAACACGGAGCCTTCACGGCCGTGCGGGGCATCAGGAGATGCTACCTGAAGAGCTGCACACAACTGCGATCACCCATCTTCCAGTAAGATTAATTCACTTTGGACCTGGTGCAGAGAAGGGCTATTAGCATGATGAGGGGAATGGAGAGCCTGTCTTACAAGAGGAGACTGAAAGCACTTGGCTTGTTTAGCCCAGCAAAGGGAAGGCAAAGCGGAGATATTATTGCTCTCCATAAATATATCAAGTAAGTAAGCACCAGGTACAGAAAAGAACCATTTAAGCTAAAAGACAGTGCTGGCACAAGGACAAATAGGTTTAAACTGGCTATTGTAGGCTGGAAATTAGGAGACAGTTTTTAACGATGGGAGCTGTGAGGCTCTGGAAGCAGAGGAGGAAAAATACCTCGTGGCTTGGAAGRTGGAGCTGGACTGGTGCGTGAAGGGAGCAGAAACCCGGCCACCTGCCCTTGCAGGGGCTGAAGTGAGAGTCGCAGGGTCCTTCCACCCCGGCCTCCTTCCAGGTTCTGCTGGGCTTCCCTGGGCCCTGCTGGCCTCAGCAGGGGACTTGCCAATGAGGGGACATCGCTTGATGTCCCCAACACTGTAGCGCAGGTGGTATCATTCCTCCAGGTTGGGACAGCCGAAAGCTAGCTTCCCTCTTCGCAGGGGCTGGGAGGCACCGAGCATTTTGAAGCAGCTTCCCAAACAGCTCAGGAAGGAAAGGGGCAGTGAGCCGAAGGCAGGCCGGTGTTGGCCCTTGGGGGAAGGTGCAGCAGAAGTCCCTGGCTTCTGCCTGCTTCTTGTCTTCTGATGCATCGGGCCACGGCTGTGCTGTTCCCCAGGTGCAAAACAGCTGTGAAGCGCCAGGAGGGTCTCCAGGCACCCAAGGGCAATACAGGGGTGCCCATGCCTTGTCCACGTGCTCCGAGGCCCCAAGCCCAGACTGCGCTGGCCTCCCGCCGCTCCGAGAGGTGCCTAACTCCCCCAGGCTACTGCAGACAAGCTGCTTCTGCCTTCCCCAGCGTCCTCTTGGTGTGCCTCATTATTGATCAAAAATGCATTAAATTATTCTGAATTCTCTGTATATTCTAGGGCCTGTCTAAAGGGTTGGTGAAGAATCTACTGATTAGGACGCTAATCAGTTTGGAGAGCAGGTAATTTCTCAGCTAGAGATCATCTCCAAACAGGAAATCAGATTCAGGAGATGATAGCTGCTTTATGCATCCCATCATGGTGGCCGAGAGGAAGGCTCATCGTAACAACAAGCAGAGCTGGAAGAAGATCATTAATAATAGTATTAATTGCTTTATGATCCTCCTACCAGGTGGGTTTTCCTATCACTTAACTCTAGTTTTAACTGAAAAAGAACAATTCTAGCTGCAGCCCTGGAGTCTGGGCAGGTTTTCCAGACCCTGTCGCTCTTTCCTGAAATCAGAGGGAAGGCATTCCCTGCCTTCGGTGTGTTTGAATCTGGCACCGGGCCTGGGATCACAGGAAGACACAAAAGCATCTAATGGAGYGACCACTGGATGGAGCCTCGAAGGTCATAATAATACATGGTTCTGGCACAGATACGCCCTGATGAAAAACGCGAAGCGCAAAAGCAGTGAGTACCGTTCCTGCGTCGTTCCTGCTCTGCCACAGGTAAGGACGGATGCTGCTTGGGCTCGCGCACCACATCGGCGTCTGAGGCAGGCCGGACGGCGTGCTCTGCCCACCAGGCCGGGGCCCCCTGCGTGCCGCCMGCTCCTGGCTGTCCCCGGCTGACCTGGGATGCCTTGCTGGCGCTGCAGGCCAGCTCCTGCTCCCAGCCTCGCTTGCCCTTCCTATTGCGGCCGTGCATTTTGGGGGCGAGGGACCACCTCCTGCCGGGGGCGTGTGCAGCACCTGGCACAGCGGGGCACCTGTGCCGCCTCTGGCCACTGGGTGCTGCTGCAATACAGACAATAATGCTGGGGGCAGTTTTACACCACCRTCCTCCTTCCTTACACGCCCAGGAAAAAAGCAGAGATGCTTTATGAAACCTACCAAAATGCATTGTTTCATTTTGGCGAGACAAGCAGAGATAACGTAAATGTGTGAAGAGAATTCAAGTTTTGATTAAAACCCACAAACCTGGAAGCCTCTGCTCCTTCTTGAATACGTATGAGCATAATTTTGGCACGAGAAAACATCTGATGATATCTCGAGCAGCAATCTGGCAGGGTGGCAGTTTTGGGAAGGGGAAGCTTGTGGAAGAAGCCCCAGCGGCTTTCGCCCGCCCAGGGCCCTGGCGACCTCCTGCGTGCCATGCCTTCGGCTGCTCTTCGCCCCCCACCCCCTCCACGCGGCAAACCCGGCCAGGGAGATAATATTAGATCTGGGAACAGAACAATGCACAATTCAATCACGTTGCAAAGTTGCAATATGGCCCCCCGAACGCTGCATAGCGATGGGTTTTACGGACGAGTGCATGAGTGTGTCCATGTAGCTACGCGCAAGAGAGCGCTCGCAGAACGAGGCCTGCAGAGAGGGTGAGGGCTGCTGTGGGAGCGGGCTCTGCTGTAGCCCTGGTCTACGCCTTTCTGCAAGGATTAGCGTCTACTGTGCTGTACGCCCTGCGCCAGGCTGCAGCTGGGGGTGTCACAYGGGTGCGGGACATGGTGGAAGCTGGTCACAGAGCAAATGCTGAGGATGCTCCTGCAGGGCAGGCAGAGCTGTCTGGGCAGGGGGGTGCAGCGGGGAGCAAGGAGAGGAGCTTCCTCGCCGGGCTGCCAGGCCCTGCAGAGCCCAGGTCTGTAGTCTCCAGGCAGTGTTGCCCATGCTGGGAGGTGCCTGATTCCTCATCCCCCATCACTGCCAAATGCACCAAGCATCAGGGAAGGCTACAGCTTCTTTTCAGACCCTGCCTAGATGAAGTCTTTCTTGGAAAACCCAGCACCCTGGAGCGTTCCTCTGGTGGGACGTGGGCTGCTGGCAGTGCTGTGTGCCTCGTGAGACAGCCCAGCGCATGATCCCCCTGACCACAGCAGGATGGCGTTTATCCCGGGGATGGGGGGGTGGATTCTGCTGCTCCGGAAGGCACAGGATCGGGCAGTGGTTAACCTGTCTGGCCCAGGCCATGGCCAGCTCTTCTCTCTCCAGGGTTTTCCACAATGGAGAAGACCTTTCCAGCTACAGCCTGTCTCCCTGGGCAGTGGAGGGGAACATTTCTTCCCAGCTAGCACCTTTGCTCTTCTCCCTCACCAGCTGCTGCAGTTGCTGGGGTCTCTGAGCCGCATTGGTGCATTGTCCCACAGTAACCTAGGCAGGTGCCTTCATGTCCCGCTTGCTCGGGCTCTGCACCGGGGCTGCCCCGTGCACGGAGCCCGGCACCCCTGCTCTCCGGGCATCCGCCTACCCACCGCTGACCCTCATCCAGAACCAGGCGGCAGGTTTCCCGCCGGCCGTGCGGCGCCCAGGGACTCAGCTGAGCCCTGCCACCTCGTCACACTGATGGCCGCAACGGCAGCGGCGCCG
>NW_020449085.1:3207442-3309404 GCF_003343035.1 Apteryx rowi
CCCCCTCCCCGCTGCCGGCCCGGGCTGCCGGCGGCCCAGCCTGGAGCAATGGCAGATGCTGAGCGCCAACCTCAAAGCCACCGCGATCGAACCTCGGCTTTGAGGTTGGAGGCATCCTGCAACCTCAGGCAGCGCTCGCGGGGGCTGGGCAGAGCTCCGGCGGGGGCTGCGCGCTGCCGGGGGCAGGCGGGCCCCTCTCCCTGCCGCCGCTCCCCCGAGACTGGCCAACTTCCCGCTGACTCTGGAGGGGCCCCTGGTTCCCGCTGGTGCCAGCAGCGGTGCGTGCAAAGTGACGGGAGCCAGAGCCTGCTCTGAGCAGCTCCCACCAGAGCTGGGAGAGATGAGTGGAGAGCAGTGCCCGGACCTCTAGGGACAGAGGCTCAGTGATGRTACCCCTGGCTTAGTGATGAAGGGGATTCACTTTGATCCTGGTTATTGGATTTCCGGCACAGTTCATTCACCAGATGATCCTCCCTCTTAGAGAACCTGCCTGCATGCATCTTAGATCTAGATCAGGTCCCCTTCTGAATTAGAGCAAATTGCAAAAGTGTCCCCCACCCCCCCATCTCTGCTGAGAAATGGAGTCTCTTCTCATGTTACTTGACTGGTACAGGAGCAACCCACCGCAACAGCGACTGGAGGGCCCCAGGGCTCTTCTTTTATCTGCTGCGCTGCTAACGCAGGAGCGAGAGGGGTTTAATTATCCTCAAGTGTCAGCTCAAGATAAATCTGCTGGGACACAGCTCTTGGCAGGTGCGAAATAACAGGACATTTTCATGCATGGGAGACCGAGCTGAGAACAGTTCACTGGTTTAATTGGCGGCTCCTAGGAAGGGTTCATATCAGGGTACAGAAAATGGGACGGTGCAGGCTCCAGCAGTGATCCCGGTGCTGCAGCTGTGGCAAAGGGCGGATGGGTGCTGAAGGGCTACAGGCACTCGCTGGCGCGTTTCCTTGGTGCTTTTTGGGTGCAGAGCAGGTGCTCTGGGCTGATAGCAGAAACTCCAGTTGATGCCCTCTTCTGAAGGGCTGGTGCTTTTCCCTCACTGCTCCGTTTCTGCTCATCTTTTCACACTGAACCAGCCACTTCCCGAGGGAGCCCTTGGCCTGGCCGTCATGAGGTACGCTGTGTTTTTAAGGGACACCCAGAACACCGAGAATGAGTGAATTACTTCCAGAACCAGATGCTCTGGAGCTGTCCTCTAGGGATTTAAGTGGGATGGCCTCAGGATTAATTGAACAGTTTCCATTTCCTCCTCCTGCCCAAATCCCTGAAATGCACTCCAGGAGCTTGCGATAAGTGTTGGAAGAATTTTGGATCCCGGTCTCCATGGGGAAAAGCCCCTCCAAATGGCTGCAGCAGGGGAACTCGGAGCTCGGGGGGATGTCCCCGCTCTGCCACGATGGCAGTGCAGGGATGCATGGAGCATCTGTCTCCTYATCTCCCCATCCTGTCTGTGTCTCGCTCGTTGGCCGCTGGAGCCAGATTTGGATCAGGCAGCAGAAGCTCCCCCCGCACAGTGACTCCAGCTGTGGGATCCCATGGTGGCTGTATTGCTGCCATGAAAAGAGGCCTCTCTGTGGCCAGACCCTGTAATGTGTTGGTGTGGGACACAGCAGCAGCAGCAGGAAGAAGGACATATTTTATTTTATAGCTCATCCAGATGCACATAGCTCTTCTGTCCCCATTCCTGAATGTTCCCAAGGGTGGTATGGGACAGATGTTTTAAAGAAGCAGTGCCCCCTCCCTCCCTGCTGACTTGCTGGCATGGGATGTAAATATGAGGAAGTGGTGTCACTGCTTTTCCGGATGAAGCTGTGATGTTTCATTGTTATCGCTGTACTTGTATTCAGCATTTTAGGGTCTAAAACAGGTGGATGGATCTGAGAGATTCTGTCTGCCTTGAATAGACTCCTCAGATTTGTTCTCCAAATAGCTGTGCCCGTTCTGGTAACCCGGCGAGCAGAGTAGGTGTCGCCTGTAGAGAAGGGTTTGGCTGTTCTCTCTGGGGTGCTCCTTCCCGTGCCCCCATGACAATGACTTGGTTCCACTTCCTATTGTGYGCTAGGTGCAATGATTCAGCCCTCGTCTGGTTCTCATCAGCGTGTAATAGCAGTTGGCGTTAGAGGTCTGGAGTTGGTCGTTTCTCATTCTCACTGCCCCCAGTTAATTCTGGCTCCTCTCCTTGCTGCTCACTGATGTCTGTTCCTGACATTGTAAGGAGACGCTCATTAAATGCTCTTGTGAGAGCATGAGTTTTGTAGATGTGAAAGTACGGTGTGTTCATGAGGACCAGTTATTTGATGTCATTTCAGCTCGCCGTAGTGTTGTCACTTCAACGGCATCCTCTTTCTGTTCGTGCGCCATGTGAACRTCATTGTTTCGCTCGCATTTGTGTTCCAGTTCTGCCAAAGTCAGATTGTTCCTTTGCAAATTTGCATTAGTAAAACTCATAGGTTGTTGTCTGTGTGCAAACCCTCGTTGATGTTAGTGGCACTGATCACGGCAGCCTGCGTGGTCCTGATCCAGCTAGCATCTGCTGGAGGCCATGATGCAGGATTGCTGGGTGTCTGGCCAAGGATGGCTCTGAGAAGAGGCTTTCTGTCYCTCCCAGTAGTTATTTCACAGATGTCCCTCCAGTCATTACACTGCTGTAGGGTGCTGCAAAACCCCAAATAAGGCATGGATGTTTCTTGCCCTGAGTTGGGGGTTATGATCTCCTTAGGTCAGTACAACGGTGCAAACTCCTTGTGGAGGTCAAGCTGCCGTGACGTGGGCTGGACTAAGAGAGAACAGAATCCACGCTCATTTAAATGGCAACAAGCTTTTGATGCCACCTGTGACAGGAGCATGTTTAGACTTGATGCATATCCCCTGCGTTGACTTTGTTGGGCTTTGGATCAAAGCATAAGACCTTTTGATGCATGCACACACAATAAAAAAAAAAATTAAACCCACAATCCTCAAAATGTCTGCAAATCCAAGAGCTTATCCTCACCCTGGAAGGCAAAATTAACCAAGTGTAGGATCAGTAAATCATAGAATCATCCACTTTCATCACTGAACACGAGAAGCTGCAAGCTCAGCTGGCATAAAGCAGTGCAACCATACTGAGTCGTTGGAAGATACTCAGGATCTGGCCCTGGCATCTGCTCCCCTCCGAGTTCGCAGAGGCGGCTGGGTCTCAGCTTTCTGGGACGCTGGCGCTTTGGAGGGACCAGGAGCAACATCAGAGAACAGAACGGAGACCCGATCCTGCCTCGGTGTTAGGCTGACTTCAGAATCCCTCCCTGTACATTAGCCGTCTGCTTAAATATCAGTAAAGGAGTTTTTCTGGCTGCTCAGGCAGTATTGCCGTTGCGTTCCCCTGTGACCAGGCAGAGGGAAACATGGCATCYAAGCATTACGAACCGCCAGTCGGGCTGAACTGATCTTGCCCTTTGGTTTTGCTTTTCCTTATTAGAAGATGAAATCTGAATTTCCAAGTCTTTTTTTTTTTTTTTTAATACCATTCCAGTGAGTGGCTTGGGAAGGCAGCAGGAGATACTCAGTTCTGATCACAACTGGGCCTAAGATGTGGTGTGATTAAGGAAAACAGGCTGTCCGAGGCACAGAGGGAGCCTACTGAATGAATCCGTTGCCGTGGTCGGGGGGAGGGACAGTTGCTGATTTAGGACCAAGCGGGTTGAGCTAATGCAAGCCACCACCTTGGTCAAAGGGCTGCAGACGTGATAACTTCTCCCTTGTCAGTGCTTCTGAGGTTTTTTTGGTTGAAGTCCCACACTTTTGAGCCTGGGGAGGAGATTTAAGCTACCGCTGCAAAGCTGAGAACATCCTAGGTAGAGATTAACGCATCAATGACAACAATAATAATCATGCTGCTTTTTCCAGCATCCTACCGCTTTAACCACTCTCCTGTCCC
Source organism: Apteryx rowi (assembly GCF_003343035.1). NCBI lineage: Eukaryota > Metazoa > Chordata > Aves > Apterygiformes > Apterygidae > Apteryx > Apteryx rowi. Next base: position 3,211,366 of record NW_020449085.1, read on the forward strand.
CACTTGCCATCCGAGCGGGTTGCCGCCAGGTCTGGAGGGAAGAAGGATCTCTCCATACCTTCCTTTCCCCTCTCTCCCAAGGAGGAGCTGCTGGGAGCGAGGCCTTGCGGGTGTCAGAGCCTGGAGAGGGAGTCGGCAGGGGAGAGCCCATAGCAAGCTCTCCCCGGGCGATGCTTTCCAGAGGCCCTAAGAGGTGTCTGAATCCCTCCCTGAGCCAGGCCTGGCTTTGCCAGGTGACTCCTAAGCCCACCGAGCCAAGCCAGCCAGCCCTAAGGGCTGGAAAAGCAGGTCTCCCTTCTGAAGCGCGAGTCCTCCAGCACCGCGGCGAAGGAAGAACGAGTCGGAAGGGGATGGGAACGATGGCTGTGCTGTGGAGCTCGCAGTCCGGGATGCGGCAGATCCCGTCTCCAGCAGGTCTGGTACTCTGCTGCTGAGCCGTGGCCGGTGCTCGGCGCTCGTGGGAGCGGCGAGGAGCAGCCTCAGCCCAGGGAGGGAGGGAGGTGGGCATCTCCCTCGCCTCCGCTGGCCTCGCGGCAGGCTGAAGCGTGCTGGGCACGGTGCCGCAGGGCCACGCCGAGGTGGCCGAAGCCCGGGAGAGTCCGCCYGGGACCGGGGCGCTCTGCGGCCACGTAACCCATCCCGCGGACGGGGGGTCACTCCCGAGCGCGAGGGGCACGAGAATGGGCCGAAACTAAGCCAGCAGCCTCCCGGCAGGGCCTGGCCTTAGATGTAGCTAGCCGCACACGGCAAGACGCAAGCGGAGGGAGACGGCAAACGTCTCCTTGGGTAGGCACGGCCTTAGGAGCCCAGTGCACAGGTAGCGTCACAAGCGGCGAATCTTTTCCAGCGCGTTTGGATCGGGGCCTTCAGCTCGAGCCGCAGCGGAGCGCCGGCTCCTCAAGCGGCCCGGYGCTGCCGGAGGCCTGGGCCGGCCCAGCCCATCTGGAGTTTCACGGCATCATCTCTTAAAAGCCTTTAACTGAAATAGGATGGCCTGGCTGATTGGATTGTGCTCTGTAATTAATTAGCTCGGTGCACTGTCCAGGAACAGCTACAGAGGAGGGAGAGGGGGGACTTGCCAGCGGAGACGTTAAGCTTCGAATGGCCGTTTCTCATTAAACCAGCATTGCACCGCGTTAGTCACCAGGAGCAGGGTGTTAGTTCCCGCGCCCTGGCCCGCTTCCAGGCAGGCAGTTGCGCTCTGCCTCCCGCTGAGTCCCCGCGGCCCGGCGTGCTCCCGTCCCTTCCCCGGCGGGGTGCCGAGGGCCGCGGAGGTGGCAGACCCCGAGGCGGGGGTGACGTTTTGCCGACGGCCCTGCCGCGCTGCTTCGCTGCCCCGCGGCGCCCGTGCGAGGGGCTGGCTCGGGGTCGGCGCTCCGGCGCTGGCTCCGGCGCCCGCTGCCGCGGCTCCTCGGGGAGGTGTCCCGGCGCTGCGGCTCTGCCCTTTCCGGCCAGGCCCTGCGGTCCGGTCCTTGCTGCTTCCGAGACACGTTTGCCGTTGCAGGGCCATCATCTGCCTTTAGCATCGGCTGGTAGCTTTAAGCAGAAAGCATGCCTCTTAGGTAAATTGTTTGGGTTTTTTTTCCTTTGTGTTTACTGTGGGGATTAATAAGGAACTGCAGCGTAAGGAAAAGCAGAAACAGCGCCTTGTTTATTGTTTAATTTAGGAAAATGCCACGGAGGGCTRGGTTTAGCCTGCCCAGCGCTGCTATTTGTTCCTTCCTCAGTACAGCTGGTGCAGGGAGACGCTGGCTCCACGGGGCCTTTTGGCTCCCGCCGGTCCCGCCGTGCCGCGCACCGGAAAGGCGGCGGTGGGGCGGTCAGCCCCGGGTGTGGGGCCTGCCGTGCGCCCGCGTCTCGTGTCTCCCCCAGCACGAGGGCGGCAGGATGGGGAAGGAGAGAGGAAGCCGGGGACGCGGCAGTGGGCACCGCTCGCTGTTTCCTTCTGCGAGCAGATGCCGTCCCCGGGGTAGCGATTCGGGCCGGCTTCGGCAGCCGAACGGGCTACAGCTGCGCACGGCTGCAAAGCGGGAGGGCAGGGAGCGGGCAGCCCGGGAGGGCAGGAGGTGCGGGACACCTGTGTGGCTCCTGCAGGAGCTATACGGGCCCTGGGCGAGCACCTGGGGCTGGTTTGGCCCCGGCGGAGGTGGTCGGGCATTCGCCCTCCTAGCAGGCGTCCCGGCAGCACGGTGAGTCTGCGCGGCTCCTCGCGGTCCCCGTGGGTTAGTCCTGCTCGGCCGTTTCACGCGTCCCCTTTGCTGTTTCTAAGGGGGATCCTTCCTGGTGGCGTGCGAGTTGCTGGCTGCGCCGTGCTGGTGGCTCCAGGCTCGTGTGTCTGCACGGCTCTGCTTCCCAAATCCTCCCCGGCTGCAGCGCATGCTAGGGAGGGCTTTGGCAGCGTTGGTGGCGCTTTAGCGAGGGGAGGTGGCTGCGTGCAGCGAGTCGTCCCTCTGCCCCGGCTGCAGGGGTAGCGCCGTGAGGATGTTATCTTGGAAAGCGTCCAAATCCCGTCCCTGCCTTCTTGTTCGATGCTTGTGTTGGTGGAGGAGAGTCGTCTTTTCTCTGGGCTCCTTGGTCGGTGACTGGAGGTGTTACCRGGGTGAAAACCGCTTGCTTTTCCGCAGCATCCCTCTATCCCTGGGCAGAGAAAAGCAGCCTGATCTCGCGCTGCCGGACCCGCCTGACAGGGCTGCTGGGCTCCCGTGGGTCTGGCTTCGGCTCTCGGGTCGCTTTGCTCGCTGTGGGGTTTGGAAAGCGGAGGGCTGGGGCGCTCGCAGAGTCCCAGGCAGCTCGCGAAGGGGCCCGGCTCGTCGGGCAGGGCTCGCCCGCGGCATCGCAGCAGCCTCCGCTCGCCTCTGCCCCGCTGGCTCGCCTTTCCGCGGCATCCAAAAGCTCTGCCGCGCAGCCCTCCGCGGCGAAAGCCAGCGCGCCGGGCACCGCGGGGCGCGCGCTCTGCCCCTCCGCGGGCTGCACCCGCAGCCTGGGCTCCCCCCGGCGCGAGGCCGCGGCGCCCGTTCCCGCGCGGGCCGAGCTCTGCAGCGGCGGAAGCGCTTGCGGGAAGGCTGGGGCGAAGAGCGGCGGTGCAAAACTCCGGGGCACCGCGGGCAAGGCAGAAATGACCCGAAGGATTCCTCTGACTGATAAATCTTGGAAAACAAACAGAAAAGCTTGTGTCAGCTCAGCTTAACCAACAAAGGAAAGCCATGTCATTTAAAAAAAAAAAAAAAGCTTTTAAAAATAGTGTTTTTTTCTTTTTTCCTTAGCAGAAAATGCCACTTTGGAGCAGTCAATTAGTTCTTTTTCAGGAGCTGGGAAACAAAACGCTCTAGGAACTGTGAATTGAAACCTTTTATTTTAGAACTCTCCAAGTGCCCAGCATGGCTGCTTGAGGTCTGTGTTTCTGCAGCCGGCGCGTGTTGAATCCGACCCGGCTCTGCGACGGTTGCTGGTGTCTCTGACCTGCTGCTGCTTATTTAAACCTGGCACTCGGCTATTTCGGCGAAGGGGAGGGGAAAAGCCATTGCTCGGGGCTGTTCACGTGGTTTTGTCGGATGGACCCTCTGGAGCTGCCCGCGGCAAGGGGGGCCGCGGGGACGGCGCGGGAGGCGAGGGCTGTGCCAGCGGCAGCCCCTCTCCTGGGCTCGGCTCCTCCGGGTCGTTGCGCTGAGAGCTGCTGCTGCTGCGAGCCGGTGTCAGTGTCGCCGCACCTACCTGCTCCCCGCCGCGCTCGCCCGAGAGGGGAGGTGGCCCCGCGTGGGACACAGGGAGGGAGGATGGAAAGCAGCGGGGAGCTGGGCTCAGCATCCCCATGCGGGGAGGAGGCTGCGCTCCCGGGCTCCTGCCTCGCCGTGGCCCAGGCAGCGAAACCCCAAGCAAAGCGCTGCTTGCGCCATCGCTGGCATAATTCATGGATCTAAAAGGCAGCCCTCCGGAGCAGGGAGCAGCCAGTTACGCGTGCTAATGACGGCGGCCTGCCGCAGAGCTTATGCAGCCGAGGAGAAGCCGCGTTTAAGGCGGTTGTGTTTTCTTTCCCGGTGGGGGGAAGAGGTGGGCATCACGAGCCCCGCGGGCGAGGAGGTGTCTCGCATCGTGCTGCCTGGCCCCCGGGCTGGACGGTGGCGGATGCGATGGTGCTGAGCAGTCCTGGGCTTGTCCCGGCCCCCAGGAGCCGGGGGATGAGGGAAGGCTGTTAAGCCCCCGAGAGCCTCCCTAATTTTTTATAATTTGCTAAGGAGCGTTCTTGTTTGCTTCAGCTCTGATTAATGAGGCGCGTCTCACTTTGACAATGTGTCACAAGCAATAAATGTCTCCAGAGCGGCTCGGCTGCAGGGACACCCTCGTGTTCCCGTCCTGCACCTCCCCGTGTCCACGGCTCCTACCTGAACCTGCCATGCTAGCCTCAGCTGGCGAGGAGGGTCGGGATGAAAGGTCTTGGTGTGAGAGCAAGTTTCCCTGGGGGCTGGCTTGGGGACTAGGGATTTGGTGGCTTTTCATGTTTTAAGTCTGGGCTGGAAATTTAAAATAAGAAATCGCCAAGGTCCAGACCAACAGTTGTTTAGCAGCTGCAGTCTCAGCTATGTTTTCCCAAAGATCTCTGCTGTGGTCTGGCCTTTGAGCAAGGGCCAGTTGTCTCAAGAGCTGAGCAAGTCTTCTGTGAGCTCCCCAAAGCTCCCCTGCAGCTAGCTGTAGGTTTAGCTCTTGACCCTTGTGTGAGTTGGGGCAAAACGGCCTGGATCTGTGCTGGTGGGAGAGGTACAAGCAGCATGCCAGGCTCCAGCTAATGTCCCTGGAGGCTTGGGCTGCCTGGCTGCGAAACGACCCAAGCTGAGGGATTCTAATGGAAGACTTTATTATTGTTTGTTTTTTTTCCCATCAGAAATACAATTTCACAGAAAGGTTTTGTGGGAATATCTGTTCAGTGAGGAGGAAAGGGGTAGGACACTCTTCCTTTTAATCTAATAAAACAGTCTAAATGGATTCATGATTTTCAAGGCATTTTCCGTGGGATTAATCACGGGATTAATCTGGCATTAATGAAGTGCCCCAGCCGTTCTAGGGAGCTGCCAAGATGGGATCATTTTCTCCTGCTCTGTTCTACAGTGACTAGGCTGTGGGGTACAAGAACATGCACTGAATCCCAACCTTCCCTGGGTTACTGGCTCTGGAGGTGACATCTTTGACTGTAGTAAGAACGTATGGTGTAGGTGTCATGTGGCATTCTTGCATGAAGAGTTGAGGAGAAAGTTGTGGGTAAGCTCTGGGCTGGCACTGTGGAACAAAGATGCTTGGAGGCTTGTCCGACTTGTAAAGAGCAAGTCAAATGTTAGGCCAAGCATTGCTTTTTCCTCTTGGGCCACTCTCCAAGGAAGAGGTGGGCAGGGGTGGCTCAGGTGGGAGAGCTGAGTACTGCTAAATTTGCTGGTTAGCACCTGTGACTGAGTTGAGAAATTCAGCTCCGAGAGCTCTGGATCACCTTGGCTGTTGAAAGACTGAAATAAGGTGATAGCAAAGCGGTGGTGATGGCAGGGTGCTTCTGGAGAGTGACAAGCAAAGCTCCCRGGAAGAAGGCTGCTCCGGAGGCAGAGCTGAAACCCAGCACAGCCAGTGCCCAGGGATACTGTGGTCCCCTATGCAGGCAAGCCCTGCCTGGACCGTGTGTGGTGGAGGCAACCCAGAACTGGGAAGCTGGAGGAAACCTTGGGCTGGGGGTTGTGCAGAGATATGAAACGTCTTATTAGCATTATTTTGCTGACTATTTTGCAAAGTGTTCAACTAAATCCCGTGCCTTGAGCTGTGTGCTCTGAAGACCTGGTGATCTCCAGGCTGAGATGAGGCTAGGTATGGGGGTCTTCTGAGCAACTCCTTTCCTTGGGAGACCCCCCATGTGCGAGGGGCCCCATGAAACGGAGCACTGCTCTGGAAGAGTAAGTGTTGCAGTCTTGTGAGCCCCCCGGTGGGTGCGTGTGCCCCGACACATTGGGGTGAGGGGCCTGGCCAGCTCCCGCATGCGCCATCCCTGGTAGGGGCCCCGGTGAGACTGAGCAGGCTGGTGCTGCCACCTTTGTTTACATGGATATTTGTCACCTCTTGCTCAGTGGCTCTGACCTTGCCTCCCCCGGTGTTGTTAAGACACTGCTCAAGGTTTCCAATCGCTGGCGGGAAGCACCGACTATTAGTACTGCTCTGCTTTGTATTCTCAATGGATTTTTTTTCTTTAGCATTTCTGTCAGTGGCTCTCCACTGTTACCTTTTGTTTTGTCCTCAATAGCTTGTCTAATAAATGTCATTATCTTGGGCACAAATCTACTTCATGTCTCAATTCCACTTGGTAAGAGTTGGTAATAATAGCAGAACAATGATTCTTTTAAAAGGGGATCTTTCACCAGCAGCTGCGGATGCCACTTCTCTTCTTCCTGCACCTGTCCCTGAAAAAGATAAAGACGAGGGGAGCATGCACTGCTGGCAAGTAAAAGGGGCATCCAGCTGATAAATTGGATGTCTAGGCGGTGCTGGCAGCAGTCAATACAGCAACTTTGGGCATCTGGGCAGCTGAGCCCCTGCCCACCTTAGTAGTTAGAGAAGACGTGTTTATGGCCTGGGATCCTTTCCAATTCCAGCAGATTGAAGAGTGAGGGTTTGTAGGGGAAAGATGAGAAATATTTCTTAAAGCTTCAAGGAACTTCTTGTCTGGAACCAAATAAAGCTATTGCCTCCCTGTCTGAATCTGGAGCTGGAAAGGCTTTTATTGGAAGGTGGAGGGGTGCTTACTGGGTTTCTGGATCAGCCCACAGGTTCTTAAACAGAAGTATTAAGGCAGGTCCAATTGAAATATTTCATCTTGCAGCAGCACGTTATCAAAGATGTTTAAGCACAGTGAGACCTGGCCCTAATTCCTGCCGGCCACAGCGGCTCTGGCTCGTTAGTGTTCCTCCAGTGTGAACAGCCGGAGTGCGAAAGCCTAGGGTGAATGGTGTTTTAATTAAAGCAAACAGCATCTCGGCTCCACCCAGCAAAGCTCAGCTGCTGTGTYGTCAGAGCTTTCGGGGAGGGATTTTCTGTGTGCGTATGAAACAGGAGCTGTTAATGGAAGCCTCCCTTGATTGCGGTGCTCAGGTGGAGCTGATGCTGGGTCCCTCCACCCCTCTGAGGGCTCCCTGAGCTGAGTCAATACTAAAAATGCTGTAATTGTGCTTGCAGGTCTTCACTGTTTGCCTGCCAAACTAAATGACCCTCACTGTTTACTGTCTTTTTTGCTGCTTTCAGTAAGGGGAGGTATAACTGACCCTGCATCTGCTGTGATTTGTACCGTTCTGGTGCTCGAGACCCTGTCTCTTGCTGCTGTTCCAGCTGTGTCCTCTTTCTGCTCCTTGGGGCTTTTCCATAGCCAAGTCAAGGGGCTTTGGCAATGGCTAGAACCTGCTGGTGGAACCTGGTTCTTAGCAGACTCCTTTAAGGATGCACCACAAAGGCCACAATCCTGTTGTGGTCTCTGGTTGCAGGACTGGAAACTGATGTGGTTGGGACAGGTCTCACTCTCTTGAATGTGCTTGGATAGTCTGCTTGATCTGCAGGGAAGTGCTACGCGTAGAGAAGGAAAAGCAGGGCAGCTCTCGCTGAACCACCACAGTGCCCTGCCCTCTGAACGGCTCCAGGTGCTGGCAGTCCCTGGAGAGGAGCTGCAGGTCTCCTGTTTTCATTTGATTAGCTACATTAAAAGATGCCGAAATTGTATTGGTTTCCTAAGGTTACAGTTCAGGCTAAAAAATTGCTTTAGTTGCCATAGGGCATCTGGGAGACTGCAGACAGGGCTAACTGTGGCAGGAGGCGATTGCTCCATCTCAGAGGGTGGCATGTGCCTGGGATGGTTTTGGTACCCTCTCCCCCCAAAACAGACAGTGTCAGGTGGTCCCAGTCTGCATTTGTTACTCAGGGAAGCGTTTTCATGAGTAACTTCTTTCTCTGTGTGCCTGTAACTCATGCCCTCTCTGCCCTCAGATAGGACAGCTCTTCAGCCTGGTTGCTGGCTATGGTATGTCCTGGTAAATAAAGAGCAGTGATACTGTGGTGGGACTTCATACTCCTGACAAGCATGGAGCATCTTGCGGGCTCCACCTCCTTTCCTGAGCACACTGTTGTCCTTTTGCTGGGTTGTCTGGATGCCTCCAAGCTGTGTCCCTTCCTGAGATATAAATATTTTTATTCTCTCAGTACCTACTGCATCACTTTCTTTTTTTTTTTTTTTTTTAAGCTGTGTCCCCCCCCCCCTTTTTTTTTTGCTTGGTTCTTACATTTTAAAACACACACATCATATGTGCAGCACTCAGATGTGCTCTCGGCTTTCCCCCAAATGTAATTGCTTTAAAACTGCAGATGGTTGGCGAAAGCAATTTTCTCTATATTACGGAAAACTCCAGCTCATCTCATTCTTCATGCAAGCCTTTATAGTTGCTCTCCCCCTAGTACTTCCTTCTCTCTGTCAATGTGAAATGTTCATGGCCTTGACTTACACTGTCATCCTCTGCTTTCTTGGCTAATGTCCTTGCTTTTTCAGGACTGTAGGAAGAGGCTTGAATGGGCATGCAGTGATGGACATCTTTGGAATCAGTGGAGGAGGATTAGCATCGTTGTAGTATCTTCTGAGAGAGGGTGGTGCTCAACTTGCACCAAAGCCTCATCTCTTAGCTGCATTGATAGGTGGGTGTCTGGTGCCATTGCCAAATCTTCCTGGCGAGCTTGATACAATGGTTGAATGTGCTAGGCATGTGCTCTTTTTTTTTTTTCTTTCTTTTCAACTCTGAATGCTTAACATGCTCTTTTCATTTGCAGGACGTGTTGGGTTTTCAAAAGCATTAATGATGGAAAATAAATTGAAATCTGAGAGAAATAATCTTTAGGCATTCTCTGTAGGCCTTGTCTTGCCTTGCTTTTCTCAGCCATGTTGAAGGCTGTGCCTGGGCTGGAATACAAATGAGAGCAAGCCCTGGATCCCTCTAATCTATTGTGATGCCTTCCTTTTGCTCAGTGGGTCTCCAAAGGAAATGGTTTTGCAGGGAAGCTGTCTGGTCGCTAGTGCTGATAAAACATCAGGAGGTTTGGAGAGGAACAGAAGTGTAGGAGCAGCAGGCATGACCAAATTCAGAGGCACTGCTGAACCTGCTCCATGGGCCTCCAGGCTCTGAGTCGTAAGAAGGAGGTCTCTCCCTGCATGACTAATGGGAAGTAGGCCCTTACAAGGTGAATGTATGGTATTTATGGTAAACCAAGAGATTAGATTAGAGCTAGGGGTCTGCTGTGTGCTGGGGGCTTCTGGAGGTCCATCTGCAGCTTGGGTGGCTGAGGTGCTTTAGCTGCGTTCTGGAGTGGGACAGTATGTGCTGATACTGAGCTGTCAGGTTCAGTCCTACCCCAGCTGTGCCAACCTGTYCTGGGTAAAAAGAACTTCACATGAAGGACTCGATCTTGCAGATGGAGTCAGACCATGGGTAAATGCACTTGAGGGTACTTTAGGGATTTTAGGCTTCTGCCTCTGTGACACCTCCTGTCCGTTCCTCCCCAAACATTACAGTTGGGAATCTGGGATTGGTTCCTGAGCTCCCAAATTCCAGACAAATGTTTTAATCACTGTGTTGCCCTTCTTCAGGCTCCCCTCGTATGACTATGGTGCTGCCGGCTGCTCACCACTGCAGAGCTGTCTCTGTAGCTCTGGGCCCTGGACTTCCCCTGTGTTCGGGTCAGGGCTTCTGGCTGCATCTTTCTCTGCCCAGATGTTGAGACCTCAAATGTAGGACTCCTCAATGGCAATCCTGTCTTGCCCTCTAAGAGCTGCTGTCTCCAGAGGAGAGTGGAAAAGGAGATCCTTTGCAAAAGGGACATGTGCCGTATCCCTCTTGTTTGCCTTTCTAAGTGCTCTGGACAGGTGTGGGCAAGAGAGGAGATGGAGTATTACAGAGTCGTGACTGTGGATGGGGCCTGTCCTGTGACACTCCAGTCCCTGATGCAGGTGGCCCTGTCAGTGGGCAGGTGTTGGGGCCAGCTTTGTGAGCGGGGAGAGGGAGCTGGACATGGAGAACTGGAGGTCCCTCTGGGCAGCTGGTGGGGAAGGGTCATCCTTGCAAGTGTCAGGCCCAAAAACATGATGAGCTCTGAGGTGTGGGGTAGAGCACACTTCCTGCCTGAGAGAATGGGGAGATGATCTGCAGAAACTGAATTTGAGCCCAGAAAGGATAAAATCTGCTGTGTATCTTAGCCAAAGCCAAGGGCTTTGGCAGAAGCAGGCTCAGTCGCAAGGAGGAGTGTCTGTGAAGAACTGTAGAGCTCTGCCCCTCCATCACGAATGTTGTGTGCGTGTGGCTGCCTTAAATGTGACTTTCCATGGCTGAATAATTAATAGCACTGCAGGTTGTTCAGATGGGAATGTGATAAAGAAAATCATACCATGTTCTCAGTGCTGAGACTTTTACAGTGGCTTTCAGAGATTCCCTCTTTTCCTGACTTCCCCCCCTTACGCCCTTTCCTTCCCTTATGTTTCTCGCACATTAGAGGAAGAGCAGTGCTGGTCACTTCTCTCTTGAGATGTCTGTCCTGATGCCAGCAGCCTTTCAAGATGTGCTTAAAGATCTCTGCCAGGGTGCTGCTTATGGCAGGGCAGGATATGGTGGTTTTGTCAGCATCAAAACATCTGGCCCCTGGAGGAGAACCGATGTGCTGGTGGGGCAGTAAGAGTCCGGATACCTGGCATGTGTTGCTGCTGGCTACCTGGCTAATTCTTGCCTTGCCCTATCTTCCTCCCTGCCTGGTATCTGTCCTGTCTTTAGGCAGCTTTTCTTTGGCGTGAGGATAGTCTTTGATAGACACCCGATGTACGTGATGCGTGGGCGGGAAAGGCTTCCTGTCAGCTGGAGACTACGGCAGTACATGCTATTAAAGTAAGAATGAAGTTCTCCATCCTTGCTTTAAAACAGCCTTATCTCTGTCTTGCAAACAGCTTAGGCTTTCAACATCCCTAGAGAGGTAGGAGACTTACCTTCATGCTCTGGGATGGTGGAGAAGGTGCCATGACAGGGCTGTAGGAGGCGATGGTCCACACTCAGCTCGCGCGCCGGTGTCCAAAGAAGTCAATGCAAAGCCTCTTTTGAGGTTATCTGGGCTTTTGTCCTGTACGGCCCTGGTTAGGGCTAATGTTCAGGGCAGAAGATAGTGCTGGAAAACCGCTTTGTCCCTTGTGCCCCCATCCTGGAAAAACAACATGTAGCTGGAGTGGTCCATGAGTCCGCGGAGAGTCATATCTCACGTGTGCCTTTGGCAAGAGGCTGTTAAGGTACTGTTTCCTACCTTAGTCTGGCCCCTGGGCTCCTTTTGGACGCAAACCAGCCTCATAATGAAAGCTTTTTCTATGTCTATTTGTTTTCTGAGCATCAGTTTATGTCTGGAAAACCCTGTTGCATTGGAGCCTGGAGTACTTCAAAGGCGACTGGTGAAAAGAACGGGGTTCTGCAGGTTCTGCGTATGCCGGGCGTGAGGCAAAACCCAGCTGGGTGGGGGCCTTGACAGACAGCTGCCCATGTTCGGAAGCTTGAGGAGAAACCCCAAATCTCTTCCCTTCCTTTTCTGTGCCTTTCTTGATCTGCCCCAGGGTACCACTTGGTACTGCCAGGGCTTTGCTGCCCTCCCCTGCCTCCCGCTCRCCCCACAGGCATCCAGGTGGATGTGTCTCCTCTATTCCATCTTGATTTTGTTCCTGCCATGAAAAGTATAGGGGAGAAAAAAACACTGTCTTGACTACTAGGGGTTGGACGTGGGCTGTTTTGTGTGCGCATGTGTTTCAACATGGATTTTACTTTTAATGAAAGTTTTCTCAAAGCCACTGTGGCAAGTGCTATTAAAACTTCTGGCCCACTTTCCTGATGAGCGCTTCCCAGCTTTGTGTCTTTCTGTTTCTCGGAGCGGGGGAATGTATGTGGATTTCTCGGTATCACCGCTTGCAGCTGTGCTATATGTTCCTGCTAGCAAAGGCRGATCTGAGAACTGCGCCTTGCACTTGTAGCAGGAAGGATTGAAGTCTGTGGTGGCTCTAAGATCTGACTGCTGTATTGTTAAAAGGTTTTTGCTTGAAGCTTAGACAGAAATTGCCACTTTTTGGTGTTTCTAGCTCTAGATGGTTCATGGGCACACACAGGTTCTTTACTGCCCGCATTGACRGTGGGTTGTTGTCTTACCTCTTTTAGTAGAGAGAGAAACCCAGACGTCTCCCAGCTTGCAGTCTACTGATTTGAAACTTTCTGCCCATTTCCAAGGGGGTGGACTTGGTGTGGTGAGGGAAATCCTGGGGTTTGCTTCCATAGTGCAGGTGTTGTCAGTAGGGTTTGGTATGCCAAGTCACATGTCTTCCCAGACTTGAAAGTCTGAAGATCTCTTGATGAGGAGCTGGTTTGTTGGGCAAGGAGGATTCATGGGTCTGAAACCTGCTGTGGTCCTCACATGTGAGTTAGCCTGTTTAGTGGTACTTGAACATCCCTTGCACTTCTTCCTTTGGAGGCTTAGTTCTGTGAGATGCTGAATGAGGCTGATTGCTTTCAGCTCCCGCTGAAGTCAGAGCTGGGGGTGCCTTGCTGCTTGGGTAGGTGCTGTACACTTCACAAAAGTGGGCCTTTCTTGCAGTGACATCCCTCTAGTTGCATAGATGTATGTTGTCTTAATAGTGTCAAGCTCTGAATAAGCTCGGGCAATTTGCTTTATAAAGCAACGCACTAAATATGTCAACACTCGGTGCATGTTTTTAATATAATATTTCAGATTGTTTTGAAAGAAGCCAAGATCCTTCTTTCCCTCTTCATTAGGAACGTTTTGTGTGAAGGAGATGAACAATAGAGAGAGTATGCCAGAGAAAGCTTTCCTGAGTGTTTGTTGCTGCTGAGAAATCAGCTGCTCTTTACAAAAAAAAAAAAAAAACACAAAAAACCCTGCAGTGCATAACTATCAGGGCAATTAAGCAGTGTGTAAACTTCTGAGGAAGGTTTGTAGACTCACCATGGCTGGAGATGTTGAAGGCTAGACTTGATCATGTTCATCAGGCATGCCCTGGGCACAAAGAAATTCCAGCTGCCTGAGGGCTAATGGGTTAAATGACCTAACAGCAGGTCCCCTTCCATCCAAGTAGTTTCAGGAATATGTTTTGAACTGTTCTGTCATGAGCATTTTTGGGTTGGGAGGTAAAAGTGTTTGTGAAGCTGGTACTGCTTCAGCCCAGGAATGATGGCTGTGTCTTTTAACTTCCTTCTCAAGAGGACCATGGATGGGTTCTACTAGTGTTTGGTTCTCCAGCTGTTGGGAGACTTGGTTTCATGCTGTGAAAAGTGTAAGACCTTTTGCCTGGCTGGTTGCAGTACTCTGTTCTGACTGGGGATAGCCAAAAAAAAAGTCCCTACTAAAATATTTCTGTCAGAGAAATTGGGCTATTGGCTAAATGAGTGCTCRTCCTCCTCCAAAGATATTTCTTTTTCATTGCAAGATGGAGGAAACTTTCGGGAAAGTCAGAACTTTCCTCCTGTAACTTCAACAAAGACAAGCATTGAGTGACAGTGGGAGGGCAGCGCTCCTCCAGAGTCCTCTGCCAGCCCTTGCTCTCCTTTCCATCATGCCTGCTGCAGGCTTTTGGTTCAATGGCCCGACAGAGGCGGCCTCTGGTACGCATTTCTTTGTGAAATGGAGGGCAGCAAAGAATCCTTTGGGTTTTTTTGCTGCAGAGAAGTGTCCGAATGAGTCAGGGAGTTGTTTAATTTCTGTTTCTGAGGTTGTGGACTGAACTGCAGCAAGTCAGCAGGGGTCTGAAGCAGAGCCCTTCAGTGGGGTGAGATGGGGCTCTGCAGCCCCAGGAAAACTGTGGCTGTATATTCAGAGGGGCAGTTAAATAGATGCAATTCTGCACCTGGTTGCTTGTGTTTAAGCTGTTGTCCCTAGCTAAGGCAGGCACTATTTCCATCAGGCCAGCATCATTAGTTGGAGGGTTTCTAGTAGATGTCAAAGCACCCCTGGTCCCTGAAGAGGGATTTGAGCTTAGAGGGCAGTCTCTCTGCAAGATCAGTCCAGGAGAAATGCTCCAGACACAGAGGAGAGCATGCAGATGTTGGCATGACAACTAGATGTGGCTGGTGAGCTGGTTTGCCAGAGGGATGAAGTGGGATGAGGTRGAAGACAAATAGGGAAAGGAGTAGGCTGAGGAGAGTCCGGACAGGAAGAGCAAGTCCTTCATCCAGCCCAAACTTAGGGGTGGGAAAACCGGAGCTCCTGGCTGATCCCCTCTGCTGCAGCCCCTTGTGTGGCACCAAACCCCCCACAGAAAGGGAGCAGGTCCTGAGTGACTGTGTGTGAGCGGGGAGGACACCATGGCGAGCAGGACTTCGGGCACTCAGGAGCAGACCGCTGAGCCCTGGATGCTGCTGAAGAGCGAGGCTGAGGGTAGAGGACCTGGGTGACAGGTCTCCAGCTACCCAGACGGGAAGCAAAAGAGACCTTTGAGAAGTGGCTCTCAAATGTTGTCTTGCCAACTCTAGTGCAGGGCTAGAGCCTCGTGATCTTGAAGCGCTTGCTGATCCCTGCTGTCCCCTTACCTTGGGAATGGGTGTCTTGGGGAGGCTGTTGGACCACTGGCCCAAGGAGGGTGGTGCTGATGTGGTGACAGGGGTTGTGGCAGCAGGGACAGTGTGGAGAAGCTTTCTGAGCAAAGGTGGAGCGGTTGCTCCTGTGACCATGCCCAAAGCCACGTGTGAGTGGCAGATAGTGCCTGGGCTATGCATGCTGGGGTCAGSGACCCGGGGCAGGCAGAGGGTGGCTCCGAGATGAGACTCGTGTGTTGTATGCTCACTGCGAGGTGCTGATCAGAGGTTAGGGGAGGCCTGTGACAAGGGTCCTGGAAAGGCTGCGACCCCGTGGCTGCTCTGCCCAGATGGCTGGGGCCAGCATGCTTTCCTCCCCTCTGGACGGGCAGGATTTGGTTTTTTCACCTCTCAGTAATCCTGCTGCTCAAATATTCTTCCTGCAGATCTGTTTTTTACAGCTCCTAAATGGAGTGTTTAAGCTTATTCTTTTCTTCTCTGTGAAGGAAGCAGTAAATCCTTTATCCTGCCTGGCTATTTCTGTGCAAGTATCTCCTCATTGTGCTACAGCTTGTCAGCTGTGTCAAAGCCTAGAAACCTTGGCCTCTTTCGGTCTCCAGACTTGGATTTCTCTGCATTTAACAACACAGGCTCTACTTGGGCTAACATTTCTTTTCTCTCCTCTTGGTTTTTCTTTTGCAAGAGTACCTGTTTAAAAGGAGTCCTGACAAAAAGGAGCAAGCAGAGAGGCAATGGCCTGTCAGGTCTGTCCTCGGCACAGCCTGAAAGCGCTGGCTCTTAGCGCTGGGTAGGGTGAGGACTGAGTCAAAGGCAGGGTTTCCCCTCCTTCCCCCATCGCGGTGCGCTGAGCACTTGACATAGCGGGAGTCCCTCTCGGGGGAAGGAGAAGCTCACTYGCCTCCAAAGCCATGACGAGCTGGATGCGCTGCTTTTGTTGGCGTCATCCCTGTCMTTCAGCAGCAGGACTATGCTGGTGGCGGAGCCAGGAGTTGCCATCCAGCACCCAAAAGGTGTGCACTGGGCTTGTTGAGGGACCTGAGCTGTGGGGTTGGGGGCCTCTGCCCCCCCCCCCAGCCCCATTGGCCTGGGATTTGCCCCTTGGGTGGGTGAGAAAGCCCACCGAGCTGCCCCGGTCACACAGGTGAAGGGAGGGTGGGAGGTGATGGCTTAGAAAATGCATATAAATGGCTTAATTCCCAGTGAGAGAACCGGAGAGCTGCTGGATTTATTTCAGCTGGAGGAAGGTCGAGGCTGGGCTAATCAGCTGCATCAATATTACCCCAACCTCCTCGCTGGTGGGAAGGGAGAGCAAGCGCAGTGAGGCCCCGAGCTCAAGGGGGGTGGTCGGAGCAGGTTTCTTGGCTCCGAGCAGGGCYGTTACGCGGGTCTCTGGAGGCAGAGGAGAGCTGAGTGGTGGGCAGCGCGCAAGGAGGCAGCCCGTGGCGGTGAGGGCTTAGCGCTTGCTGCGGCGGCAGGGACAGTTGTTGGGTGCACGGTGAGGTCCTGGGGTGCTGCAGGGGGACATGTCCTGCGTGGCGCTGGTGGGGCAAAGCGGCGGGGAGAGTGGAGGCTGGCCTGCCGGGAGCTGAGCCTCGCGATCCAGCTCAGCCCGCGGCAGCCGGGCTTTCCGGAGATTAGCCTGCAATCCCCGAGCATCTAATGCTCGGGCAGCGGGGTCAGCGAGCACAACGGYGGGATTTCGGCGGGCGTGGGGATTAGCGGGGGGTGGCGGCGTGGGATTGCTGTCGGCGTGCCACGGTGTGTGGTGCAGGTAGTTCCTGCCTGACCCCGCTCAGCGGGGAGATGCTCTGGCTTGTGGATGATGCTGGAGCTGGAGACCCCGGTCCTGCCTTCTGGGGCCCCTGTGCTCCCTTTGCCCTGCAGGATTGCTGCACGATGCCAAGCGCTGTGCACCAGCTGTTGGTGATGGCCTGGGACTGCATCCCCAGAGCTCCTGTCTTCACAGTGCCCCCCCGCACTGCTGCAGGGTGGAGGAGGGACAGATGAACTCTGGGCATCTCCGTCCTTGGCATTAACAGCTGGGAGAGGAGGGCTGAAGAGCTGCTGAGGAGTGAGAAACGGCTCCTGGCGCCGTCCTTCCATGGGCCAGAGCTAGGCACCTCCTGCCTCAGCCCCGCATCTGCTCTTAAACAGTGCTGCTTCTTGGGAGCCGCTTCCAGCCGGCCCAGGAGGGACTGGGGTCTGGTGCTCGCTCCCCTGGTCCACGGTGCTGGGGGCTGCAGATGGGGCGCCGCGGAGCTGAGATAGAGTCGTGTGTGCTCCCAGCCCGTCTGCTTCGYGCCCCGTCTCGGTGGTGTCAATGGTCTAATGAGATTAGTGACCATCTGTTTACTGGGAGGTGGATGCGGGGCATCTCTGTTAACATCTAACGGCTTCATTTTGGAGCTGTGCTGGTGCTCGCTGACAACGATGTCAGCGTACCACTCCAGGCAGCGCTGGCCCGTGCCTGGCCGCGGCCATGGTGGGGGCTTGAAAGAACAAAAGAATAAACAACGGGAGCTGTGATTAATTAGTGTAGCCAATTAACAGTGTGCTTGGCCCAGGCTGGAGTTTGAGGATGAGGTGCCAAGATTGGAGGAGAAGCTAAGGGGACCGACTCTGGGGCGACTTATCTCAGGGGCCTGAATGAGGAGCTGGAAAGTGGTGACACCTGCTTTAATTGCCACCTTTCCACAGCCTGCTGCTCCTCTCCGGCGGGTCCTGCATGTCCACCACCCCGGCGGGCTCTCCGCATGGGAGCAGGGCGCAGGGTCGGCGCGGGTGCGCGCGAGGGGCTGCTGTGCTGCTCGCTCTTGCTGCCAGCGGCAGCAGAAAGAAAGCACCTGTAGATTAAACCAAAGTCTCCTCCTCGAATTGCTTTGCTATACTGATCTCTGTTGTTATTAGATCTCGTGCATAAAATAAGACCTGTATTCCCTGGGCAGGTCCCTCCCCGAGGGGCTCCCGAGCCACATCCGACCACCCCGTTCCGCGGGTCTGTCTCCTGGGCATGCAGGGAATTGGGGATTGGGGGTTCTGGCAGGTTGTCTCGTGTTTTCCTCCTGAAGTTATCCTTCCCTTCTCCCTGACACCGTAATTGTTTCATAGCAACAGACTGTAATATCTCGGGGGGAGGATTATGCCGTGGAGTAAAGGAGAAGAGGCAGCTTGCGTCCCTCGGAGGTAGCTGGAGGTGCTGTTTACATGCAACTATCGCTATCCTAAACAGGATCCTGCTATTCCCCCTGTGCCTCCTTCAGTGAGAGATTGCTTCCCTCTTACCTAATTAGTTTCAGTAGCCGGGCTTTAGACCACCCTGTGCTCCAGTATTTCAAGTGTTAATTACTGAGCCCTCGTTCAAGGCGGCAGAGTTGTCCTCCCCYGGAGTATAACCTCCCCCCCTCGCAACCCGTGTTCCTGTACGCGATATGGAAGCCTCGTTCTTTGTTCTGCATTTGCAAATTTGTGCAAGGACCACGCTCGGCAAATAAATTTGCAGCAAGCGCATCGCGGGCCTAGAGATTTGGATGAATCCTTGGCAAATATTTGCCAGCCTCCACGGTGAACCTTGTGAAAATTTTTCGTGACCTAGATGCTGAGCATAATTGGCAATTTCAGATAGGATGCCAGACCTTGGACGTTGCTGGGAAGAGGCCATGAGCAGCTGCTACAAAATACCTAAACTAACAGCAGTTGCTTATGCCCAGCCTCCCTCCTGCTTGCTTGGTATGCAGCTGTGTGAATATCTTAAGGTATGATACACTTGACTGCATCCATTGTAGGATCATCTCGTTCCCATTAAAAGGTGACTATGGCTAAATACCATTTGCTCAGCCAGGTCTGAAGCAGTGCCCTTTAGAGTAATTGGGAGAGGCGGCCCCTTTCCTGAGGACAGGAGACTATTTTTCAAGGTGCAGTCTCTTTATTATTAATTTGTTAAGCACTGACTGCTCCAAACTGTTTGAGACGCCAAAAAGGATGTGAGCTCTGCCTTGGGGACCTCGGTGCTAAATAAATCTATTAAATCAAAACCATGCTGGAGCTGATAGCGCTGTACGCAAAGCTGAAAGCGGTTAGAGGAGGGGTGGAGATGCCTCCTTTTACATCAGGAGATGGTCTTGCTGCTTTTTCAGTGCAGAAACGAGGCTGTCCTGCAAAAGAGGAGGCAGWGCTTGCAGGCAGCAGGTCAAGGGCCCCTTTCCCTACACCAGCCTGGGTCGCATGCTTCCCTCTCTATTAAACTTCTGCTTTGCTTGTGGAGCAGGCCATCTGGAAGGCCCAACTGAACGTGGCTATACTGTGCCACATTATCTGCCGAATTTCTGGTGTTTTGAGCTGGATTGGCAGGAATTCCTCTTCTGCTGCACCCCGTATCACGGAAGGGCAATGACCTGTCCTGGCTCTGGAAACGGAGCAGGAGAGCCCTGCTCTCGGCATCTTGCAGCTTTCTGGCCTCAGCAGCTGGCTAGGTTTGTGCATGGCTGGAAGCTAGCGTTGGTTTTTGCATCTGTGAGCTTGCGCTTTCTCCCTCTCCTGCCGCTCCCCAAAATGCAGTCCTACTGACAGTGCAGTAATGTCCTCTGGGAATTGCTGTTTTGGGGGCTCCTGGAGCAGGCTGTCCTGTGCGTCAGTCTGCATGTGGCAGGGATCCCTCCAGGGGTGAGGGGCTGCTTTAAGTATTCATATCTGCTCAGTCTCTAGACTTTCATGAGACTGGCAAGAAGGTCCCGCCTGACTTCTAGTCTCCTTGATGAGAGGAGAGGCAGGATTGAGACCAACATAAAAAGAAGTCAAAATTAAAAAAAAAATCCCCTTCCTGACTTCCCTTTAAAGTCAGTCTCATGATGGACTTAAGCCTTGTACTTATGTAGGGGTTTCAGTGCTTCGCAGCTTGAGCCCTGAAAGAGCACTCGGTTTTATTGCTTGTTCTCCAGCAGCCTTCAGRCTGCAGCTTCTCTGCTTTATTTTTTCTTTAATGGAAAGTTGTGGAAGTTAATGGAAGTTAAAGTTAATGGAAAAGCTCTGAAAGCCCCAGGTCAGGAATCYTGCTGGAAGGAAAATGCCCAATACAAGAGCACTAAATGCTGGGGGCTCTGTCTGGAGCCCCTTGCACATGGGCCAGCCCCGTGGTGCCCCRGCCTTGCTGGGTTTGGGTTCGTTAGCATGTCCCAGTTGCAGCCTATGTGCCTTTGATCCCTGCGACATGGGATCATCCTGCTCAGAGCGCCTGGGGTTTGGATGCACATCCCTGGGCGCTCGCCATGACCTCCGCTGTGCTGCAGCCGGGCCGTCGTGCGGCCCGTGTACAACGGCGCTGTCGCCCGTATCGCTAGTATCTCTTCGAAGGAGGTAGCTTATCTCCATGGAGAGGAGCCGGGCTGTTTGCTTTAAATGCCTGGAGCGTTGGGGGCGAGCGGGTAGCGCAGGCATCCCTCGCTTGGCATCGGGGGGTTGTGTTGTGGGCAAGAGCAAGTGCTTGCCGCTAGGGCCCGGGGGCTCTGCCCCTCGCCCGTGAGTGCGCGGCCCCTCCGGCAGCAGCCCGCGTGCCGTTCTCGAGGGCGTCCGCGTGCTTCCAGAAGTTTGCTGACACAGTGCATTGGGGCAGGGGCAGGAGGAGTGCTTTTTGTTTGTGTTTTTTTGTTTTTAAGACCCTAGTGGTGCTGCCCCCCTTGCTTCTGCAGCCTCACTTAGCGCGGCAGAGCACCCGCCAGCCCTGCTCCCGTGCACCCTGCTTGCTGGTGGGCTGCTAGATGGGTGCTCCGGGCTGTGCTTTCCCAGCCTGAGCTCTCCTGTGCTTTCTCATCCGCAGCCTCCTGCGCCCGAGAGCCATGAGCTGTTCTCCGTGCCTGGAGAGCCAACGGAGCAGCCCCCCTTCCTTGGCCTCTTGGCTCTGCTAGACGCTGTCGCTCCGAGGAGAAAGCTGGCCATCGCTGGAGGAGAGCGCTGGCTGCACCCGGGGTCTCGCCTCCCTCCCAAGGTAAGGACTGCATCCTCCCTTTCTGYGCGAAACCACACTGCTTTGCTAATGAAGGTCTAATTACTGCGTGGGCTGTTGTCTCTTGCCTTGCYCAGGTGGGCACTGTTTTTTGGACGTGTCTGCAATAACGCGTACCAGTGGCTGTTTGCACTGGTTGCTTTGTTAGACCTGGACTGGGAAGGGAGAGCAAGGGGCTGGGTCAGCTGCACGGATCTGTTGCTAGCTGGGTGAGAACTGCGGTTGTCTTCTGATAAGTCATTTTCAGAGCTGGGGTAGCCCCTAATTTAACCTGTTGCTTGCATACCCAGTCTGATTTGCTGTTAATTTGCTGGTAGTTTAAAAGAGCTGCTGGGGAGATGGATGGGGAGGAGGTTGTGGGGGAGCCAGCCTGCTGTGGGAGGTGGCCCTGCTCCTGCGTCAGCCCCGGRCTGGAGCATTGGGCCATGACTCTGCTCCGGGCTCGGCTCTGCTCCGGTAGAAGTACGGTGCTTGGCACATGCTCTTGAGTGGAGACAGAGGGGAAATAGGTCCAGGAAAAGCAAAGGGACCTCTGATGGGTCTCCTGAGCTGGAGCTGACCTCTTGCAGACCATCAGCAGAGCCATAACCTTCCTGGTGACAACTGTGCTGGGCGCCGTGCCAGGCTCGGAGGCTGCGTGGTGGCCTCGGGTCGCAAGCGGACCCTGGCTGCTGGTGGCTGGGGGGCGCTCGAGGGGCGCGTGCCCCCCGAAGCCAAGGAGATGGGGAGCCCGCTGGTGGAGGACACAACGGGAGGAGGTTGGTGGAGCAGCCGGGACCGAACGTTCCCGCGGGAGCTGGAAGGAGCCTGGGCTGGGGGGGGACCGGCTTGTTGTGACTGGCTCGGCTTGGCTGATGCGCTTCTGAGGATAATTGTCTGTAATTTGCCTTTTAATAATGCTCTGGAGGCTTTCCAAGCGCGCGCAGCCTTTTCTGCTACAGTGAAAGGCCTTTTGGGGTAGATCAGAGGCTTCCCGTCGCAGGGGAGCGAGGGGGCGCCTGCAGCGTGGTGGATGCAGGGGTCGGGAGCGCAGCCCAGGGTGGGCGACGCTCCGCGGCCCATTTCAGCGGGTCGGCGAAGACGGGCGCAGCGGCCCGAGCGGGCTGACACGTGGAGCAAAGATGCACCGCTGCTGCTGCTGCCGCCCGCCGGAGCGAGGGAGGGAGGTCGCAGCCTGAGCAGGGCGCGGTTTCGCCTGGCTCCTCTGTGCGTGCGGCCTGGGCTGGCTCGGTGGCATCCTGAGCGGCTCCTGGCGGTGCTGGTGCCTTTTAGTAAAGCGGTGGGGAGCTGACCCGTTCCCCGGGGGGTCGGAGACCCAGAGACAAAACGGGCCCGGAGAGGTCGGCGGGGAGGAGAGCATGCTCCGACACCGCACCTGTCCTGCGGCCGTGCCCCGGCCCTGGAGCCCGGCTGCTCCCKCCCGGCACCGCCCCAAGCCCCCTTCCCCGTTGGGTTTTCGTAGCTCCGCTCTGCAGGCAGGGTTAACACAGGCCTTCTCTTAAAGCCTGCTCTGAAATAGCGTGGTCCACAGTGGTGTTTTCCTCCCTGAACTCTTGCGGCGTCTCTGAAGTTAGCTCTTGACCTTCCTTTTCTACGTCCATGCCTATCCTTGAGGAATGGGGCACGCCTGCCCGGGGAAGGGAGAGCTCCCCCCACCCCAGACCAGATGTTTTGGGGCGCTCTGCACGCTTCTGCCTGCATGGTCTCTTGGCTCGTGTGCAAATGGCCCCGGGGAGGGTTCGTCCGCAAGCTCCTGCAGGGTGAAAAGAGAGACTGGGAAGCGGCGCTGATCCAGGATAACACCATGCGGGCTCTGCTCCTGTGCCGGCCGGTGCAATCCCGCTGCTGCTGGGGCGGGGGGGCCATGCTGCGACCCCCCAGCAAAGGGAGCGGGGGTTCGCGCTGGCGGCCCGGGGGCTGCTGGCCTCCACCCGGGCGTGCGGTTCGACCTGCGATAGCCTTGCTTTTTCAGTTTTATTAACTTTAAATCGCTGGGGCCGGTCGGTCAGAGTCTGTCCCGCTAGCCGCTGCGAACGGCAGCCCGGTGACTCGGGACCCGCGCGCGGTCTCCCTCGCGTCTGGGTGGGCATTGCCGTTGAGCGCGCGCTTGTGCCTCGCTCCGAGGCTGGCCGTGCGGCAAAAGTGGGCGAGAGCGGCGGCAGGCTCCCAGGGAGGGAGGGATGGATGGATAAATGCATCACGGAAGGCTGAAGGAGATAACGGGCCTCTCGACCCTGTCTGGGGAGCTGGCTTATCTCTTGGTGTTGATGCGTGGTTTCCAGGCTGCATCCTCCAAAACGCACGCTGGAGGAGCGGGGAGAGGCGTGCCAGGGCCATTTTGGACATTTCCGGGAGCCTTCTGGCATTTGCCAGCCGGAGCGGGCAGGCCGCAGCGCCCGAGGGCCGGTTCCTGCTCTCGAGTCCCCCCCGCAGCTCCTTCCCCCTGGGGGCAGAGCCAGCTCTGCCGCGGCTTCGTCCCAGCGAGTCCTGCGCTGCCCTGGCCCTGGAGCAAGCCGGGCTGAGCGCGGCCCTCGGCACGGGAGCGCCGGAGCACGGACCATTTCGGCTGGGAAACCCAAAGGAGACGGAGTTTAGAAGCAACGCGAGGCTGCAGCAGCAGCTCTGATTGCTTGCGGCTTTGCTGCCGCGCTCCCCCTGCGCCCTGCCTGTTGTGCCGTGCTCGGAGGTGTGATTCGGGGGAGTTCTCCCGCTCGGTTTTGGGGGGAACCCGAGCCCCTGCCCAGCCGGCGCTAGCGAGCTCTCTGGAAGCAGCGTGCAGCGAAGGGCAGCCTTGCCGCGCAGAGCTAGCCGTCCTGCCGCCTCCGAGCGACGCCCCGGGGCGCTGAGCTGCGCCGCTTCAGCCTCTTCCCGGCCGCGGTCCGAAGCTGAGCCGGGGTCGCCCCTTTGGGGTGAGACGTGCTTTGGCAGGGGTAGGTAGGAGCACCGGGGCAGAGCGGGGGCCGCCCCGCGTGCCCCCCGCAGCGTGCTGGCGGGTGGTGCAGACACCAGCTCTGCTCGGGCAAAGTACCGGCATCGCGGTGGCTGAGCCCTCGCGGGGACCAGCCCGGCTCCCGCTTTGCGGTTTTAACGGATTCACTGTTGGGAGCGAGCGGGCAGCCGGGCTCCTGCCTGGCCTGGGGTGCAGGGCTGCCGCCTTGGAGAGGCTTGCTGCCCACCTGCCGCGTCCCCCGGGGCGGATGGGGCTGCGTGGCGCTGGGAGGGAGCCATCCTGCAGCGGAGCCGGCGTCTGGAAGCCCTCGGTTCTGGTGTGCTGATGATCTGCTGAAATCTCCGGCTCCTTTGTCATCTTTCTGGCTGCCTCTGCCTCAAATCCCAGAGCAAAAACCAGGAACTTGCTTGCAGAGAGGGTTTTTTGGTTTTTTTCCTTTTAAATATTCATTGAGCTCCCAAGATACGTATGCGGTCCTCTGGGGAGCCCGCCGGCGGGGAGGAAGGGCCGCGGCCGGGCGCGCGGGGAAGGCGCATCTCGGGCGGCAGGTTTGGGTGCGGCGCCTCGGGAAGCCCCAGGGGATGCGGATTTGGAGAGGGGGTTCGGAGGCGCAGGAAGCCTCCGGGGAAAGGATGCGTGTTACAGGGGTGGGATTTCCTGAGGAATAAGGGACTTGCTCTCCTTGAAGGGCTGCAGCTGAGGCTTAAAAATGAGTGAGACGCCGGAGAAGGGAAGAGTGAACGGCACAGCAATGCCTGAGAACACCTGGGAGCTCTGGTGAAAGTTGGGTGCACGTTTGCTTTTACCCGCGGTTCTGAAGAGCAGCTGTAATCCCAGAGCATCCTTGCCACCGGGCGGGAAGAGATGGGAGCAAGGGCTGGGTCCCAAAGGGCTGAAACGGGCCATTTACCTGTCCCCCTGGGTGGGGGAGACGTGTGCGCACGTGAGACACTGATGTGCTCCCCAAGGAAGGCTCAGGGCTGTGAGCTCCGTTTTGGGGGAAGGGGCTGAGATGCAAAGGTCATAGCAGCTTGATGCCTTCGCGGGGATCGCGCATCCCAAAGGGTAGCCGCCTCCCTCCGCCTGGTGCCTTGTTTTTGCTGTCTGCCCAGCAGCAAGCAGAGCTGCCTTGGGAGTGTTTCCCTCTGTATTCCCCCTTCTCCTCGTCTTTGCAGCTTGTCCCAGGATCTGAAGGTCGTGCAGGTGGCTGGAGCAATGCTGCCCGGCGTTGCAGCGTGAGGCGCTGTGTTGCGGCCGCTGGAGACTGCGGGTGACGGCCTCCCTCCCTCCCTCCCTCTTCCCTCGTTTTGCTTTAAGCCTTCCTGCTGCCGCCGCTTGGGTAAAGCGATCGCATTTAGAGAGCGGCCCCTTGCCGCTGGTGTTTCCCGCCGGCCGGCCACACGCGCGTGCCTGCAACGCCCGTCGGCAGCGGAGCCGGGCGCGTGGTCCGGGGCAGGTCACCGCCGCCCTGGGAAGCGCTTTTGGGGAGCCGGCACCCCCGCTGCRCGGAGCTGGCTCGCGTCCCGCTCCGTGCAGCAGCTGCCTGCGGGGAAGTAAAGCGCACGCAGGGGAGAGGGAGCTCGGCACCTTCTCCCGGGTCAAGCACGCTGGTGTCTGGGCTGTGGCGGGAGGAGGGGGAAAGGCCGGGAGCGGGTTTTGCAGCAGGGCCGGGAGGATCTTTGCCTCTCCGGCGAGCGCCCGGGTTGCTGCCCGTCTCCCCAGGGCCCGGGGCGGGCTGRCAGCGCGGCTGGCCTCGCCGGCCTCCTCGCGAGCGGGTTTGCGACGGTGCATCAAACCATCAGACTGGAGGCCGAGTGCAGCTYTGCTGGGAGCTGTCTTGGACCAGCATGTAACCAAAGGCGAAAGGAGGTGGGAAAAACGATAGTTTATATTGGAGATTTTTCTAAGGAGAAACCACGCAACGTATATYGTTGAAGTGTTAGTATTGGCAAGCTAAACTCAGTAAATTAAAAGTCAAGGAGGCTAAGCCCATCCTCGTAGCTTCTGGGCTGCTCCTCCTGAGCCCGCTGCCCCGTGCCTGTCRGCAGCAGGCTGGCACCAGCGCCAGCCCTCTAAACTCTTGCCAGCTTTCAGCCCACAACAACCTAATTACCAGGAAACTTTCCTGGAGATAATTACGCTCCTTACAGCAGTGGTAACTTTATCTTTCTTCTGCTATTGTGACTCCAGGCGTTGAGGTTTGTTGCTGTTGTACCATGTCGTTGTAGAGCTTTTATGCACAGGAGTGAAAAGAGGAGGTCTGAGATGTATTTATAGGAAATGTTTCCTTAAGGATCTTGTTTATTCAGTATTCTTCCATTCGACCTAACAAAACCCCCTGGTACTCCAAGAGACATGGGAAAAGCTCCCAGAGTCCAAAAAGGGGAAGTYTGCGGCTGGATGTTGCAATAATTTATTAGTTAACAGTTAGCATGAGACRTATTTCATAAAATCAGCCAGGAAAAAGATTGCTGCTTCAATAAACAGCGCTGGGCAGTGTCTCAGTTCAGGCTTGAACTACTTTTGGAGTGATGCATGGGTTTTCCCCGCAGGAAAATCGCCTCTGTGGGGATGGCGTGCGTGCAGGGTGCCTACTTGCCTTCATGAGTAATTCCCCCCGCCAGCTCCCCGCAAAGCAAGCACCAGGGTGTATAAAAATGATGAACTTTTCTCGGAGAACTGCAGGGGGGGATTTCAGGGAGAGGAAGGGTGGATCTGGCTCTAACAGCGAAGCTGACCGCATCCTTTTGAAGCGCTGCGGGAGGTGGGGGAGTGGGAACTTCGCGATGAGAAGTGCTGAAGGAGGAGAAGCTCGGCAGAAAGCCTGGAGGTGACATCCTTTGCCCATGCCGTCTTCTCCTTGGTTAAGCGAGGTTAACGTGGACCTCGCGACGTGCTGCAGCATTCGGCTAGCAAAGCAAGCGCCCGGGGGAAGTGTGTCCCAGCATGATTTATCCTTATTTTGTTTTCATTCTGYGTGCCTCGGCGCTGGAAGGCCGCCAGCCCCAGCCTCGCGTGGTCCGAAGCGCTGGTGGGCCGTGCGGGCCGCGCGCCTCTGCGTGCCCGGCTCGGGGGCGCAGGCGAGAGGCGGCTGCGTGCTGCTCGGAGGTGCCGCGTGTGCGTGCGCCGCGCTGCTTTGAAACAAGCTGGGGCGAGGTAACGCGGGGCGAGACGCCGTCRTAGGTGGGAGCGGTGCCGGAGGCGGTGTCCCTTACTGCGGCTTTGGTTTTTAACTTGGAGACGGAAGCAAAAAAGAAAAGATTTTGTTGGGGCCAACCTTTAAATATAACTTGGTTTCTTGGTGAGGTTTTTTTTTGACTGTTTCTCTCTGAACGGGATAAAAACCACATGTTTTTGACCAAAACCATGAGCATCCGGACATGTGAAATGAAAGGGAGGAAACCCAGCAGTGCCTGGTGGCAGTGCGCAGCAGGTAGGGCCACGAAGCTTGCTTTCCTCTCACTTTCCCAAATCACAGGAACGTGCAGGGCAGTGCTGTGGCCAGGATGGGTTTGGGAGCGGGAGGTCTCGGACGCTGCAYGTGGTGAATCAAAGGGGTCCGGCTTCTCTCTGGTCCGGCCTGTGGTCGTCCCCAGGCTGCATCTGTGGAGGTGGTCCTGCACCCAACCAGATGCCTGAATTTTGGTTTCGGCAGCATCCCATGCCTTGGCTATCCCTTGGCCTTTCCTTCAGCCTGTGGTGTGGGGGTCAGAGCCCTGGGCCTGCRCAGCATCGTCTGAAGGACTTTGAGCTACAGCAAAGATGTTCAAGTTTTCTCAAGGAAGCAAAGTGCAGAGCAGCCTTGCAGGGTGCTGATTCTCAGTCACAAAGGCAGGCCTCTAAAAACTAACTAATATCTGTTAGGATCTGGTTGCAGATGCTTCCTTAAATGCAGAAGACTTTTGATACCTGCAGGAAAGAGTGCTTCTGGATTTAGTGCGCAGACAGGCCTGGTTGTTTGTCTCTCAAGTGCTTTCACCCACCCTCACAAAACTCAGCTATGGAACCYGATGGGCTCAGAAATGACTTCCTGCAAAAGTAAACTTGGAGCTGCATGTGTGGCTTGCATGTTCCTGGCAGCATGAAGGGCCGAGCACCCAACCCCACGGTTTGGCATAATGGCCCAGAAGAACCGCTCAGATGGGGTCATCAGCCAAGGTTGGGATTTTCTTGTTTGGGGGAAGAGGGGGGGATTTTTTGGTTGTTTTTTGAGTTCACTGGAGCCTTTTGAGGTACTTTGCTCACCTGTCTCCAGGATCTGGTACCCTGCATGAGGCTGACAAAGGCGTGAGTGTGCAGCAGCAGTACAGGGTAGATCTCTGGATTTTGCCCTGTACAGGGTCCAGCATTGATGGTGTGGAGTAACCAGAAGCTCTTGGGGCGATGTGTGCCATAGCCGTGCTCCTCCTGGTGCGTAGGAGCAGCATGTGTGAAGGCACAGTGGTAAATGGAGCTGGCCTGCCGTCTCTCCTCTCCATCATCCTTGCTTTGGGGCGAGCCGGCTCATGCGGGGCAGCCCCGGCATCAGCAGCTTCCCTTCGAGTGGGATGTATTCCCTCGGGTTATTGTGCCTGGTTTTTCTTCCCCAGTCCCCTCTCTGCTGTGGTGCCCATCACGTATTCGTTACAATGCCCGTGTGCTTTTCTAAGCCCAATATACTTTGAATTACTGCTCATCTATTCCTCTTGGCATCCTCACGCTCATAACTAGGGAGCCTGCATTACCTGTTTGCGCATCTGTCAAACTGCATGTTCCTTGGCCATTTCCAGAGATACATAAAATTGCCTGCGTTTATGACATTATTGACAATCCGCCCCGTCTCCTTCCCCCTCCCCGAGCCCAAATGGCTGCCTCGCTTTGAGGATTGATATTTGGGCAGTAAATATTTTAGAACCTCATCTGAGGAGTGTGTCTGTGCAGGCGAATACGTTCCCGTCTGAGGACAGATGTTGGAGCTGTGTTCGCTGGGAATGCTGGGCTTTGGCTTTCTCTCTCCACTCTTTGCAATAGCTCTAATATCTCTCCAACCCACCCGCCCCAATGCTGACCCTTAGCGAGGAGGAAAGGGGATCTGAAGGAAGAAGCCAAGCYGAGGTTGCTGAGGGCGCAGCTGGGCTGTGAAGGGCTAGGGGAGGCTTGGCTGGAAGAGGAGCTCTGGGACGAGGCATCGGACAGCCCCTGGCCCTGGATCTGYAGGTAATGGGGTCAAATCCCTTCAGGAGAGTTGTTTGCCTTTATCAAAAGTTCTTGTTTGGGACCTCCAGAAGCTTCAGGGTTTCTTGCTGTGTTGGACCAGTTGTTTTAGACCCTCCGAAAAAAGCAGGGCAAGCATGAGGGTGTTGGTGTTTTTGAAGCAAAATATTTTGACTCTTCTTTTTGGAAATGCCACTTCATTTCCAAAGTTTGAAAAATGCACTTCTGTAAATGTCTCCAAGGAGGAAACGACGTGGGATGACATAGCCTGAGGGACCTAAACTTTTTTTTTAATCTTGCTGAGAAAAGCAAAGATGCCCATTTTGAGTTCCTCTAGAATGATCTCTTTTTCATTCAATCAGCAAAACAAAATGTAGACTAGAGAAGATAAAAAAGCAGATGCAGCTCCTAAAGGCCGTGGCAGAGAGCCAGGGATGACCTAGCAGTGCTGCCCCGTGCTGGCAGCCAGCGTGGGTCACGGCCGCGCTGCCGGCAGCCGGGGGGCACGAGGGAACCRCAGGGAGCTTTTAAGTACATCCGCACTTGGACCTCTGGGCGCTGAACTTTGCTTGTGTTAGGTGGAGTTGTCCTTGGACCCCAACCTGTGCCTGGGCTGGGCTCTCTGCCTTCCCGGGCGGCGACAGCYGATGCTGCTGTGTCCTGTTTTTCCATGGGAAATAACTGCACGCGGGGCTCGGGACCAGCCCTCTTCCACCCAGGCGGTGCGCGGCATGTGAAATGCAAACCTGCCGATAGGCTCCCTCATGAAGCCCCTTTTTTTTTCCTCTATCCGAGCCTGGAGCGAGTGCACTGAAATGTGTAAAAAATCAGCTGCCTGGGGGCGGTTTGCAACTGCTCTGTCTCGATTCTTCTGAGGCTGCTTTTTTTTCCTTTTTGCTCTCCCAAGCGAGCTGGGCTGGGCGGTTTTTGCAGAGGCTCCAGCCGGCTCACCGGGGCCGCGCGGGCGGGCGGCCGGCCGGCAGCAAGCGCTCCTCCAGGAGGTCCAGCTCCGCGGGGTCTCCCGGGGCGCTCGCATCCCGACTGCACGTGCAGGGCAGGCCGCGGAGCCGAGCCGCGCGGGACGGGGAKGCCGGCGGCCGCGGGAGCCGCGCGCCGGGGTGAGGAGTTCGGCGGCCTCATTTGCTTGCCGATGAAGGATGCTAACCTGGCCCTGGACAGCTCTGCTCTTTTATGGCTATGTGGTATCTATTTATTTATGATTTCCGTGGGTGGTGTTTTGGATGATCTATTGAGCCAGAGTGAGATATTTTGAGGCACGGTGCGATATTTTAAAAACATCTCATCACTCTGGAAATATCCATGGTGCGATAGCTGTGTATTAGTCATTCCGAAAGGGAGTGATTTCAATGAAAGAAAAAACATTTCATCTTGTCAGAGCATTTTCACTCACTGTCTGCCAGGCAGCTGCTGTCAGTCTCCCGTCTCTGTTGCTGGTTTTACTCTTCCCAGGCTCTGCCTTTTACTTTTTTAACAAGAAATAAAATAAACCCTATAATGGATACTGGTAGATACAAACTCATCAATTGTCAGTAAGAAAAAGCCTCTGAAAAGATGCAATAAAAGCTCTTTGCACTGGGTTATTTCCAGTGGGATTATTTCTCCCGGGGACCATCTCAGTTTGGAATGAGAGACTCCTCCTGCAGGTGTTGGGCCTTGGACAAAAGGCCCTGCCTCTGACATGATTTATTCCAGTGTAAGTTGGGAGCAACTCCAGCACTGTCACACACCAGCTGGAGGCTTGAATTAGACTCACAGAACAGGAGCGGGGAGAGTTTCTTGCAGTGGAAGAAAAAATATCTGTAAGAAAACACAAATGATGAGGCACCATGGTGCAAGAGAAAACAGCACAAAGGAGCTCAGAAAATGGAAAGCCAAATGAGCTGTAAAAAACAGCAACATGGTATGAGAGGTTTTTCCACTTTGAGAGAATCCACCATAAATCACCTAATACTCAGCTTTGCGCTGCCATTTGGGAAAACGTTCGTCATGTTTTACTGGTCTTTGCTGTGCTTTCCTTATATATAGCTGGGGTTTTAGATGTGACAGCCCTGAGGAACCACGCTCGCTTGGGAGGACTTTGACTTGTCTGAGATGTTCTGGTTTAGTTTGATCGGTCCCGCAATCAGGCCGGGAGTAATTACAATGTAGTTACACTAAGTACCACGCACTGCTGCTTTGCAGTATGTAGCTGCCATTGCCTCGTGTAAACAGGAGATAACTACTTAAATTACTAAAAATTATCCCCCTATTGTGGTTAATGCTCTGTTGGAATCGGTGTAGAAAATCACTGTTTACACCTCGAGTTTTCTCCCTTCAATTGCACGGTGGTTTTGCAAGGTGACCGCATTGGGAAAGCGCCTTTTACCTTCAGCTATCATCATGGCATAGAGGGGGAGCAGGAGGACTTTTTCCTCCCGCATCGGGGCTGCGTTTTCCCGCCGGCGCGAGGCTGCCGCCATCCCGCGCGGGACGCGTAGCGCTGACCCGGGTTGCACCGCGCCGCTCTGGAAGCGCTCGTGCAGCAGCTCTGCAGCGCCCGCTATGCGGTTTCCTGGGGGCTTGGAGAACAGAGGGACTATTTTATTTATTTATATATATACGTGTGTGAATATATATATTTTTTAATGCAACCTGTTTATTGTCACCTGCCTGCCAAGCCAGGTTGCCTTAGCTACTAGGTACTAGCAGAGATGAGTAGGAAAAGAGAAAGTTTTAGGGGTGTTTTGGTGAAACCTGTAAAAAGTGATCTTGTAGCTTTTTTTTTATGCTAGTTGGGGTGCTTTGATGCAAAAGCCGGATGTCTCCTAAAGTGTATTGTAAGCCAGAGTTTAACAAGCTGGAGCCCTAAAAAGCTGGCCCTTCAAGGGGATAAAATGCGCACCTCCTATTTTTGTGGGGTCTGAGGTCCTTGAAGAAAACCCAGAGCACCGAAACGAAGGGCGCGGGCAGCGGGGAGCTGTGCGGCGCGTGCCGGCCCTGCGGGTGCGCCGCCTCTTCGGGCGCAGCTTGCTCGCGAGCCGTGGCCGAGCCGCGGCGCCTGGCGCCCATCGGCACGCCGGCGCCTTCTGCCTTCGCCGGGGGCTTTCCCTCTTCGGGGAGCAAGCGGTTCCTGCCGTCCCGGGGCGGGAAATAAATTAAACTGGCGCTTGTTTGCCAGCGGGGGGAGAAACAAGGGGGAGAGGGAGTGGAGAAGGGGGGTCCTGGCGGCCGGGTGCGGGACCCTCCTTGGCAAAGAGCCCCAAGTCGGTTAATCTGACCYGACCTCCTCTTCCTCAGCGCTTCGTTTGGCCAAAGACCCGAGATGCCCTCTGCTCGCTTCGTGCCCCTTCTTGCTTTTCGGTCGTTTTGGCGTGCCTCGGGCGAGCGGGGGAGGCGTGTTTGGGACCGTTTCGCTTCCGGTGACTGCGCCGCCGATCCGCGCCCCCCGCCAGCCTGAGTCAGCACTATTCTGCTGTTGTCGTGCTCTTTCGATTAAAAAAAGTTTCAGTATTTAAAGTATTTAAGCAGATGGGAAGTCACAAAATACAGTCGGTGTACGGATCATGTTTCATGACTAACAAAATATGCCAGGTAGGCCGCTCCACTTGAGATATTTTCAGGAATACATTCATTTTCACACATCCTCATAAATTTGCCAAAGTGTTAGTTTTCCCCCATATGGATGGGCGAGGATGCAGCATGGCGTGGCTGTGGCGCAGCATCTCAAGCGCTGCGCGCTCGTTCCCCGCCCGGCCCGGCTGCCAGCGAAATAGAAGTTAGTTTGCTTGCGAGTGCCCTGCTCGGCACGGGCAGAGGGGCATCGCCGAGCTCCGCGGCGGAGGAGCTGAGCGTGGAAAAGGGGCTGGTAGCTGTTTTTTGGGGCTCTGTGCAAGGCAGGGTCGGGCTGGAGCGGAGGCGATCTCCGATGGGAAATCGGAGGGCAACGGGGAGATGCTGTAAGAAAACCCTGGAGGCTTTGCCCTCCCATTCAGCTTGTATTGAATAGCTGCTCCAGCATAGCATTGGGGTAAACAAATGCAAAATATTTTGAAGTTATTCAATCTAAGCATCAGATTCCTTTTTCTTTTGGTATTGTGGCAAATTAAATAGAAGGACCCATTTTCTGCTTTTTTTTTTATTGATCTTTCACTCAAAATCTGGGCCCTCTTCCAGGAAAAATGAGCCCTTTTGTGAACAAAGGGCCAGGCACCTTCCCAACAGAAGTCAGCTTTCAGATTCCGGGTTTTGTCTGTGCTGAAGTATYGTGTTTCTGATGGGAAAATATCAATTTCATACAGATTTGCAGAAAAATGACGCTGGGAGCGGAGAGATTGCCCTGAATGAATTGATGAGCACCTTAAGGCCAGATTGCTGAAGGGGTTTAGAGCAAAACAAAAAAAGCAAACTCGTCACCGATTTCCCGCAGCTTTTGTTACGAATCGGAAGCGTGGTTCAGCTGGAGGGGCCCAACGGCCCGTGGTCCTCGTGGGCCCTGGGGCCTGCGCGGTACCCATTGCACAGGGCAGGAGGAATCAGCCCGGCTCTCCCGGACACCTCTCAACCTTGGTGCCTTATGTTCCCTTCCTTTYGGAATCTCGCCAGTTCCGATGGCTTCTGGGGGCCAGATGCTGAGCTGGTGTAAACTGGTGTTACCGTCACCTTCCTTGGTTGCTCCACCGAGAGCTGCTGAGTCTGCCTTGCTGTTTTATGTTTTTCTGCTTTTTCAAACGAGTATATTATGCTGTTAGATAAGCTGATGGGTTTCCCCGGTGTGGGGTTGGGGGGGGGTTGTTTTTTTTCCTCCTTACAGGTTAAGCCATTATATCCCTGTAGCTCATTTATTTGTTCACAAAGCTCTCGGGAATTGCTTGGGAGGGGAAGCGTTACRCTCGCTCGGGCTGCGGCACCGCGCGGATGCTCGGCGGGAGGGCCGGCCTCCCGAGCCGGGTGTCCTGAGCACGTGTTTGCAGCGCGGCCCATCCGTCGCCTCCCCCCTCCCCGAGCTGGGATGTGCCTCATGAAGAGCGCGCCTGCCCCAAGGCTGGTGCCCCGCACCCGGGGCGCCTGGCTTCACAGCCCGATTCTGCTGCATCCTTCGTTTGGCATAAAGTGACTTGTCTTTTCTTGCGCGCGCTGCAGTCTTCTACCTCGGCGGCAGCTGCGATGCAGCGAGCGTCGGGCGTTGGACGTGGCGAGGCACTCGAGCGCTCCGGAGCGGGAGCGTTCCTCCGTAGCGCCGGCTCGAGGGCGCCGGCCCCGGGGCTGTCAATCCGGCACCCTTCAGCGGCGTGATGCTCGCTTACCGGTTTTGAAAGATTACATAAAAAGTTTGCCTAGCGACTCCGAGCACCAAAGTTTCTCTCGGCGAGGGCTCCCCCCATCCGGAACGGATTGATACCGGTGCTTTGATCCCCGTGCTGCCGGGTTGCATGTGTAAGCTTGCTTATCTTTGGAAATGCACAGCACTTTGACAAGCAGTGCTAGAGCTGGGGGCTGTAGGTGGATCGTTTTTAGCAGCATGCACGCACAGAGAGCAGACAGCCTGGGCATGTTCCAAAACACTTCCCACGCCCCGAGGCTGAATTTTAAGAAGCTGGGGCATCTGCACATTCAAACCGCTCCGAAAAAAAGAAAGAGAAGGAAAAATCCCCAAGGCAGGCAGAGCACCCAGCGCTCGGAAAGGGCGAGCGGCACCCACAAGCGGCTGCCTCGCTGTGGAGGGGAGTTTGTTTCGGGGGCTGAGCAGCACAAAGCCTCGCTCTGCGGCGAGCCAGAGCCCAGGTGAGCAGCGGTCGTTGGCTTGCCGTGCAGCCGGTTAGAGGCTGCTCTCGCTCTTGGTTGAGTGGGGGAAATAGGAAGAGGAGCTTGAGTTATCCAGCAGCTATGTCTGGGTGAGTGTGTGTTCCTACCGTTCGTCTGGGGTAGCTCAGCCTCAAAGCAGATCCTGAAGTTTTGGGGCTGCTCTTTTCCCTGCAGGCGGCCCCATAGCCTTGCAGGAAGAGGGGGGGAGCRGAGGGCAGAGCTATCCTCCTGGAGGGGTTGGAAACGAGCCCCGTGCTCATCCCACCTCCCTCGCTCCCAGGAGCTGCCTGGGATCCTGCGCTTCGGTGGCAGGAGATACCCTGCTGTCTTCTCTGGTTGCAAGGCTGAGGGCAGCCCTCGAAGGAAGAGCGTCATCCCTGTCTGCGTCCCCTGGGGGAGCTCGAGCAGGCAGCCAGTGAGTGGGGGCTGCAGTTGGGAGGGAACATGTGAGACGGATGCTTGCACCAGCTATCTGAGGACTATTTCTGCCCTATCCTGGAGGTTGGCTCCTCGGGCGGGTTGGGATGTTCAAGCTAACGAGCCAGAGAGGGAAACCTCTAGGACTTGGAGACGGCTGCCATGAGTGTRTGTGCACGGTCTAGTGAAGACAACCCTGGAGTCGAGATCTGGGGCTTTCTCACTGAGTCTTGCTATAGCTTTGGACATATTGCTTCAGGTTGTGTTTCCTAGTTGGGAGGCTTCTGGTGCTGTGTGACCAGTGTGAAAGATCTTAAAAGTCATGCTCAGAAGTGCTGAGAATATCCCTCAATTCCTGCTGTTCCTGCACCCTTGAGTTTCAAGGGTCTCTGCTCCTGGGAATGTGYGGTCTTAGAGGTCTTGGACATGTCCCTTCCTAATGGTCCAGGGTGAATTTGGAGGATGTGAGCTGCCCTCTCAGTTCCTCAGCTTACCAGGAAAAGGAAATAGCATTGGCTTTTGGTCTGCGTTTTGAGATCTAAGGATGGAGAGAATGTCAGGTGGTATTGCTGTTGTCTTTGAAGAAGACAACAGTGTGAAGTCCTAGCAGTTCTTGCAGGTGGATCTCAGCTCTSATGACAGCTCCCTTGTGGCCAGTAAAGAGCACATCTCCTGGAGCAGGTACCAGGAAGCGCTCCTTTTGATGGATCACGTGCAAGAGGGGCGTCTTCCCCAATGTGCTGGGAAAATGTTTTTCTTCCTCTGTGGATTTTCTTTCATATCATTCACCAGAGAGCTGCCCTGGCATCTGTGTGGCTCACACAGACAAAGCTGGCGCGTTGTTTAAACATCATTTTTTCCTTAACTCACGCAACTGGTAGGCACCCAGCCTGCTAGGAGTCTCGGGTTTAGGGCTGAGAAGTCAGCAGTTCCCCAGGAGAGCTGCTCCTGGGCTGAACTCTGCTCACATGTGGTGTTTGGGCTGTCTTTGCYGTTGCAGTGGGGATGATCAGGATCAAGGTGGTGAGGAGCCTTTGCTAGTTACAGAGAAAGACCTTTGCATGCACCCCCCTGCCTTCTCTCCCCCTTTTCCATATAACCATCACTTTTAACCTGTAGATGGGCCTGACGCAGAAGCCCACACAGCCTCCATTCTGTGGTTGGCACTGGGCCACCAAATGGTTGGGTGGGTGTGAAGAGGATGGGAGTTAGCTGGAGCCAGGGCTCCAGGATAGGCAGRGCATGTCTTATGCTGTGCTCTGAGGTTGGAGAAGAAGGGGTCTTACCGTGGCCTTCTGCAGAACATGAAATCCCCTGGCCCCGAGCCCCTAGCAGCAGGTTTATCTCCTAATTAACTTGCTTTGTGTGATGGCAGAAGCAGCTGATGGTGAAGAGGGGGAGAGCTTGCAAGGAGCTAACTGGAAAGAGTGGTAGATGTGGGAAGTGGGTCTGCTTTGGCTCTGAGTAGGATGGCTCTGGGCACAGGGCTCTCTCCTCCCTGCGGGGAAGCCAAGCCTTCCTGGGAAGCCTCCATTTCCCGAGCATCTGCCCAGAGGTGGCCAAGCTGGCTCTAAATTCAGGAGCTTTGTAATCTCTTGTTACCGGTGGGGAGAGTTACTGTTCTCCACCGTGTCCTCAGCCCCCAGGGAACCTTGCAGCCAAGAGGAGCATCTTGGCAACTGCAGGGTTTCAGGGATGCTTCTGCCCGCTCTCCTGACTCTGTCCCCCTCAGGGGGGCAGGGAGGGGTCTTTCCACCTCTGCCATCCAAGGGAAGAGGACAGGGCCTTGGCCGTGAAGGTCGGGAGGTCTCAAGCACACGGTGCTGCCAGGCAGAGGATGCTCTTTGCCAAAGCAGCCGGCCCCTGAGCAGGGAGGGCAGGGCCGGGTCCTGCCGTGGGCCTTTGCCCGCAGCCCCGTTTGGCTGGTGCAGCAGATGGTCCTAGAGGTGGCTGCAGGCCAAGGCCTCGTGCCGGCTCGGATCTTGGCCCTTGGTGCTATCGAGCGCATCGGCCGGGGGCAGAGGGTGGACGGATTTGCACGCGGTTGCTTCCGCTTTCTCCTGCGCTGCGYGGAGTGTGCCTGGAGAGCCGCGTGTTGCGGAGACGGACCCGGGTGCCGTCCGCTCACGGCCCGGCAAAGGAGCGCTGCGGGTGCCCTGGGGTGCCGAGGGGGAGGAGGAGGCGTGGGCAGCGAGGAAGGCAGAGCGAGACGGTGCCGAGCTCAGGCTGCCCTTGCGGGGGCCGGCTCATTCCTTCTAATTAGCTCTGTAGCCAGCCGTCCGCGAGCCCGCGCCGCAAGCCAGGGCTCCTGACAGATAATTACCTTGCTTCRTTCGGAGAAGGAAAAAGAAAGACTTGCTGTCCGCAGGGACTGTAAAAACCTCCCCGTTCTTGAACTCATTTGGGAGAGGCAACCAAAAAAAAAAATACATGTATTTTATCGGAGCTATTTCTGCCAGCCAGGCAGGCCAATTTGTTACCCGAGTGCCACACTAGATTTTAACTTGATTTCTAAAATGACTTTTGGCTTTTTCCCTCRATATTTGGGGTGAACGGTGGCTCGGCCCCCTGCCTGAGGGAGGACCCGCTGAGCTGTGGGGCCGCAGAGCGGGTTGGCCGGGCCGGGCCAGCCGTGGGGTCCTTCCCCGGCCGAGCAGGGCTGAGCGCACGGTCCCTCCAGCGAGGGGGGCAAACCTCGGTGTTCCCACGCTGCCCCTCGCAGCCCCCCCAGAGGTTTTTGTGGCCGCGGAGGACCTGGCCCACAGCATCTCTTGCTGATTGCAAAGGAAGTCGTTGCACTATTGTAAAACTCGGAGCTCGGGCRCGCGAGGGCCACGGCTGCCCGGGAGCTCCCGGGATGCTCCTGGGCGGCCGCGGAGGGACGGTGCAGACCCCGTCCATGGCGAGGCAGGGGACATTAGGGAAGGTCGGGTGGGAGCTTTGGGTGCAAAGTCGATCTTTTCCGCTAAAAGCCTTTGCGGGTGGAGCTGGGAACGGGCGCCCGTGCTGTTCTCCCGGGCGCCCCAGCTAACCCCTGCACCGTTTCCCCGGCTCGGAGGCGGGAGGCTGATGGGGCGGCCGCCCGCCACGCGAGGGTTTCCCTGCTGCTTCCCCCAGGGAAACCCGGCGGCTCCCCCACCGCCTCGCTGTCGCCCCCGGTCGGAAATCGCTCGCTTTAGGCAGGCTGCTCCCCCTTCCTCCGCAGCCCGTCTCCCTTTCCAAAACCAGCGGTAGCTCTTAGTCGCTGGGGTCTTATGGATCATTACGCTGGAAATCCCGGGGCGGCCGGCTGCCCCCGGTCCCGCGTTGTCAGCTTTCCATCCCCAGCTGCCTGCCCAGCCCCGGCCGCCCCGCGCTCCCAGCGTCCTTCCTTGCGCTGCCTTCCCTGAGCCCCGTCAACAGCGGCAGGAAGCTCGGCGTGTCTCGCCCTTGCTTTTTATAGTCGGAGCGGCGCGCGGYGCGCGGCGGGCGGGCGAGCTGACCTGGATACCGCAGCGAGGCGTTGGGGCTCGGCTCGCTCGCGTCTCCGCTGCTCCCTCCTTGCATTTCAATGGGCTGCACGGCGTTTTGCTTTCTTCTCGGTGCTGAGGCTCCTGGGCTTAATACACTGGAGGCCCTTTCCTTACAAAGACGGCGGCGTCCGTCGTCCTGCCTTCTCTTGTGTTAAGTATTTTCAGGCCRGGCTGGATACTAAAGGAGGATTTCTCCAAGCGCAGGCAATTGGGTCCCTGCTCCGCGGGGGTCCCTTCTCTTCCGCAGGTGCTTTTCCTCCCAGCCGCTGTTCTGCAGAGAGGGAATGGGGACAAATTAGCATGCTCTGCGTTTTTGGCTTTTCCCCCACCTTGCCTGCCCGCGCCACCTCCCTTCTCTCTTTTAAAGAGATTCAGGTCAGGCCTGGAATTAGGGCTCCCTGGACGGCAGAGAAGCGGTGTTTAAACTGCTTGCGATCGATGAGACAAAGCGGTCGGGTTTTGCGGTGCCCCCCCAGCTCTGGGTGCGTGGCGGCAGCACGGCGCTTTAGTCCTCCCTGCCCGCGTCCCTCATCTCGGGCCGCTCGTCGGCGCGCGAGTGGGACCGGGGGGCGCTTGGGGGCTGCTCCCCGGGTCGGCAGCCTGGGAGGAGCCGGCTGCTCTCGGCACGGACACCTGGCAGGAAGGCGTTTTATTTAGCCGGCTTCGTTTATCACGGAGCTCCGGCTGGGATTAGGCACAGATAAGACGATCAATAAATCCTCCTCTCGGCTGAGATGTGCTGTGAATTTTTCGGGGAAGGGTGCGGAAGGGAGGGTGCCCGTTCRAAGGCGTCGAGCGCTCCATCCCGTGTGCGTTGGCTCCCCGGCCGGTGCTCGGCGCACCGAGGTTGCAGGAGGGGGCTGTGGCCGGCCACGCGGCGATCGAGCTGCTGGTTTGTAATGAGACATCTGTACGTGTTAGAAAAGGCAAGAAACCCCGCGCTGCTGCTGCCTGCGCTGCTGTGCCTGGTAATGGCTGTAGCGCAGGAGAAAGTAGGTCAGGCTGCTCTGCAGAGCCCCGTGCACAGGCAAAGCGCCCGGCCGCCCCCAACCTGCCCGCTTGGCCCCTCGGCTCGGCCCTGCCCTGCCCCGCCGGGGCGCCCACCTGCACCCCAGCTCCTCTGGGTGCTGCGCAGCGCTGTTGTGCAAGCGGCCGCGGCCAGCAGTGGCTGCGGAGAAGGGCTGGGCAGGTATCAGCCCATCACCGTGGGGTCGGGGCSGTCCCGCCTCTGCTTTGCCACCATCTGCTCTGATGCCCCTGGGAGGGGGGGCGAGGGTGATAGCGTGAGGCTCGGCGGGAAGGAGAAGCCGAGCGAGCAGCAGCCGGGGGTTTTGCCGCAGGTTGGGGCGGTTTGGGGGGTAGGTGCTGCTGTTGGTGAGGGGCTCGTGGCAGCCCCCCTCGCTGCGCGGCGCGTCCCCGCAGGGCTAGCGCGTGGGCCCTTCCCGGGAGCCCTGCCTGCCCTGCCGCCGGCGGGGTCTCCCGCGAGCCGGGGGCGCCGGGGGGGGAGCAGCCCCCTTCTTGCCTGGAGCGTTTCTGCAGGGGCGAGGAGAGTCGTGGAGCGGGGGGGAAGGAGGTTGGAYGCGGGGTTTAACAGCTCAGCCTGGATAAGCCTGTCGCTTGCTTCCTGTGAAAACAGGCAGGTGTTGCTTGGGGAGAGAAACACCACGCTTTGAAAAATAACTT
This sequence comes from Apteryx rowi, assembly GCF_003343035.1. Taxonomy (NCBI): domain Eukaryota; kingdom Metazoa; phylum Chordata; class Aves; order Apterygiformes; family Apterygidae; genus Apteryx; species Apteryx rowi. The sequence continues at coordinate 3,251,530 of NW_020449085.1, forward strand.
TTTTTGAAAGCACGCGGTGTCCCTCCGAACCTACGCGAGCCGCCGGCGCCATATGCTGGGGAGCAGCCTGGGCAGGCAGGTAGGGCTGAAGCGCCGGGGCGGCGGGAGCCCCCGGCGGCGAGTCCGGCCCCCGGGCGGGCGTCCCGTCCCGCTGCAAGGGGAGAGCAGCTGAGGAGGAGGAGAGATAAAGACCCCCTTTTTGTGTTTTTGGGGTTTTTTGTTGTTGTCGTTTTACTAGGCTGCAAATAAGTCGTGCTCTCTGCACGCTCTGGCGCAGGCTGCGAGGTGGAGCCGAGGTGGGCTCGCGGGTCCCGGCGGGCGGAGGATGCCCTCGGAGGCCATCCCAAGCTGCAGCGGCGGAGGGTCTATGGGGCGCGGGGGCGAAAGCGGGTCCCCGGGGCCGGAGCGAGGCAGAGCGCTGCGTGCTGCGGCGGGCCAGCGTCATCCATCAGCGCTTCCAGAAGGGCTCCGTAGCTGCTCGGAGAGGGGAAAATTAAGGCGTGCTTTCAAGACAGAGGTGTTTTAAGTGCAAATCAGGAGCATTTCCCCGACGGCGTCGGAGAGCAGCGCTCTGTTATAGCTGTAGGTACCTGTTGTGAGACGGAAGAAAACTTTGAGATTGCCTCTGTCCTTCGGGGATGCGGCCGCGCTGCCCCGCGCGYCTCCGTCCCCTCGGGGCTCTCCGGCGGTTTTTAACCTTTCGGGGCTGATATACTCCAGTTATCCAGTAACAGCTCGGTCCTGTTGCCACCCCGCCAGCTCGGGAGAATCACGATGGGAGAGAGGGTTTTGCACGTAGCAAGCGTGTGAAGGTTGGGCTGGTGTGGATGTCTAAATAAAYGGCTCCTCCAGCTTGCTGCAGCGAGGGGGCTGGTAGGAGCGAGCGGCTTCCACCCCTGCGCCGCTCCACCACCCCGTCCTGCGTGGCTTTCCTTCCAGGCGTGGAGAAAGCAAAACATCTGCATTCCCCTTGTGCCCACCTGATAATACATAGGTTTTGCAGTGGTCTCGCTGTTGAGCCTGCCGAGCGTCGCAGTGCGCTGTCCTGGCCCGTCCAGCACCCCTCTGCCCAGGCGTGTTTGTGGGGCCTGGCGGGAGGGGGACCTTGGGCAGGAGGGGGACCTTGGGCGCCTTTTGCTTCCTGGTTTTGCTGCTCTTCTGCATGCAGGAGCTGGTGTGCACGCAACACGTTGGCCGGGTGATTCCCGGGAGACGATAATCCCGGGCTCGCGCAGCTCTTGGTGATGCGGCCTGGGCAGGGAGCCGGTCCAGAGGGCAGAGGTGTGCCAAGTCACCAATCCGTGCCTCCAGCTCAAAGGACACGACATGTGCCTTGTTCTGCTTGACCCAGACTGAATCTCCTGTTTGCAATTGGGTGCAAAGAGCAGGGGGGCAGGATGGTGCTGTCAGAGCAGAGCTGAAGGTCCTTCTGGGGCTGAGCAATCCAGCCCAGCAAAGTCCGGACTGGGATAGCAATATTTTGGGTTAAGCAAAGCTGCTCGGTCCTTTTCCCTCTGCCCTGCAGGTGGGCAGAGCAGCGGCTCGTGCCATTTGCTAGCCAGACCTCGTGCCTGCTGGGGACGATGCTGGCGAGGTGCGTGCGTGCTCGGGGCAGCGCGCCATGTGAGTTGCTGGACCTCCGCCCTGTGGCCTGTCCTGCAGAGCTCCAGCAGATCCTATTCCCTGCAGGGCACCGGCAGAAAGGAAGGATCCTTGTGCCCTCTAAGCCAATAAATAAATAAAGAATCCCCCTTCCCTCCCCTAATTGCCATTGAGGGACTTATCTGCCAGGCCTGGTGGTGAAGATACAGCAAGCCAGGCAGGGAATAAATTGAGTGTGTATATCACAGGCAGGTCTGGGCTTTATTGATTTTCAATGAAAGGCTGTGTCATGAATTTTTCTCTCCCACTGTATTTGCTGCAAAGTTGCATCTTGACTCCAAGCATTAACCACTAACTAGAGAGCTCATTTTTCCCCCTTCAGGAGAAGGGGAGAGAGGGAGGAGGAAAAAAAAAAAAAAAAGGCAAAGTTTGCACGTGTTCTTTTTAAGAGCATGATGGATGCAGCGGTTTTACTCGTCCAACACCAGAACAGAAAGCTGGTATTAACGGTGGAAAACATTATGTCCAGTGCTTTGAGTGACTTATCGCTAAGGGGCTGCATGTGGAGCGCTGCTTGTCTGATGGGCTGCGGTACGCTTTGCCTCCCCGCGCCGGCAGCTACGCGGGAACGGTGATCCTGGTGTCCTGGTTCCTTCCTGAAGCAGGATGTTACGTCAGCGAGGAGGGTCCGGGCAATATTCCTGATTTAGGGAGCACCTGGGTGCAGCCCTGGAGGGTTTCAGAAAATCTTAATTTCTTAGAAATGTTCCGTATTCACTTTTTTTGCCCGTCCAAAGTTTGCTTTGCAGTTTTGGAGGGAAGACATCTTCCTCACAGCAGCAGGAGGAGCTTAAAACCCAGAAGGCATAACCCGTGCTTCAGAGCTTTTCTGGAAGTCAGCTTTGTTGAGGCATCTTGTTGCATCGTTCTTTCAAGCTGCTATTTGGAATTTGAAGTGACTCTTTAATTTTGAACTCATTGTTTTTAATTGTTAAGCAAAGGAGAACATTTGGAAATGAGTATGAAGTGAAACGTTTTAGAGGATTAATTCTCCAAGTTTTTAGGTAATTCTGACAACAAGTCTCTTTGCCTTATCTGAGCATGTAGAGAGTTGGGGGGAAAGCAGTGAGAACAGTTAGACTTAAAAACAAACAAACAAACAAAAACAATGGAGAAAGTTTGAAGGGTGAAGGTTGTTGCTCATCTACCTTGGCTCCAAAGCAACTGCTTGGAAATGTCCCAGGGCTGAGGCGAGCTGAAGACATACCCGCTGGGAAATCTTCTTTGTGAGGGTGAAGATAGCCGAAGGCCCGTGGTGCCCGCTCATGAGCTTTGCTAAGAGATGCTGGGCTCTCCGCGCTCGAGGCAGCAGGGTTTCAGTTGCACAGCTGGACACGAATGGAGAAGAGGCAAATATGGGTTGTGGAGTAAAGACTCCGTTTGCCTGCTCGGGAGTTCGTCCCTGGTTTTGGGTAGCAGCTTGAGGTGGGACTTGCCGGGCAGAAAGGAGCAAGGTGGTGCCCCTGCAGGCTGGTGCTTTTGAGGGCTCCATGGCTGGGCGTGAGACCAGACCAACCCAGCCCTGGTCCGCAGCAACCACCCGACGTTTTGGGGCCTCCTGAGGAGATCCCAGAGAGCCTCGTGGAGGCGGGGGATGGCGCTGGGGTGTGGGAGCTGCCCGGAAGGGTTAACTGGTGCCTGAATATAGCTGGATTCAGTGAAGCTGAAGTGGAGCAGTATGCAAATCTATCCACTTTCATAAACTGCTTAATTAGGCGAATGTTAATGAGACGTTAATTACTGTTGTGCCGGCGAATCCCACGGAACGGAGATTGTTTCTCTTCAAACATCCAGTCTTAATTATAACTTGCACTTAATTCTGCTGTCTTGCTTGGGATACAGTTGGGTAAAGAGGACCAAACAGGCTCCCGAGCGCCCTCGCTGCGCGCCGTCCACGCGCAGCCCGTGCGGAGGGGCAGCTGGCGCCCGGTTTGGGGACGGCGGCCGTAAGCGGCTCCCTGCCGGCCCCACGGCCTTGCAGGAGAGCCCGCGCCGCGGTTCCTCGCGCCCGGGTCTGGCCCAGCAGCGAAGCCTCTGGGCGCGCGTCCCTGCAAGCGCCGTGGGGTGGAGAATCCCACGTTATACGTGAAGGCTGTGCTGCTGCTCCTCCTCCTCCTCCTCCGCGTGTTTGATGGCGAGCAGGGGGTCGCCGTGTTGGCCGGGCAAGAAATGGGAAGAGGTTCCAAAGAGGGAGCTGGAAGGAAGGGCAGCTCCTCGCCAGGCGTCTCGCCAGCGAGGAGGTCCCTTCCCAACCAGCGCCGGGAGCGGGCTTGAGCCCCTGGGTGCTCCGGCGGAGGCCAGTGTGGGACCAAGGGCACGCTTCGCCCCGTGCCTTGACCCTCAGGGGACTGCTGTGCCCGCGGCAGGGAAGCGCCGCTGCCAGACCCATCCTGGAGCGAGCGGGAGCATGCCGAGGAGCTGGGGCCGTGCTTGTCTCAAAGCCGGTTTCAGCCCTGCTGCGGGCTCGGGACCTCCTTCCCCGTGAAGCTTTCCCCATAGCGGGCTAGGCGAGCTGGGGCCCGAGTTCGCCGTTCTGTGCCTCCAGTGGGTAGGGCAGCGTTTCGGTGGCACGTGTCCCGGTCCAGCCAGGTGGTTTGGAGGAACGCTGGGGGACRTGAGCGTCCATCCGATCCAAACCTTTGCTGCGTTCCCTTGTTCCTCATTTTCTGTCTGTCTCGGCTCAGAGGACAGAGTGCAAAATGCTTCAGCCAGACCGTGGATGTGTTCTGCTGCCTGTGATTTTCAATTCCTATATGTATTTTTAATTGATGAAGGTGCGAATTGCCAGAGGTTCTGTTTCCACAGTGCTCTGCACTTTTCAGTACTTGATGTTGGCATGTGAATTTTTTTTTTAAGCATGGATCCTACCTGGAGATCAGCAAGAGATCATGGGGAAGATGAACAAAGAAATAGCATCCCATTTCCAATTTTAACACCTATTATTTTTTTGCATGGCTTCCATTAATGTTCAGGATAATGTAATGCATCAGAGTGCTTTCCAATGAGATATTAGTGAGCCATGAAATCTGCATCCTCAGGTTTTTTTTGGTCTGTTTTACATCTGTAGGTAGTTGGTTGCTTTTCCTGGCTCACCGCGAGATTTCCTGGGTCTCTGCTCATCGCGGCGAGCCGGGCGAGAGCCCGCTGTGCCTCCGAGGGCTCGGAGGCGGCCACGAGGATGGAAGGCGAGGGTCGAGCTAGCTCAGCTCCGTTCCGTACCTGCAGGGAAGGCGGGTTGCAGCGGTGGGGATGCTTTTCTGAAAGGCGTCGCCAGCCTCGCTCCGCTCCCGCGGGAGGGCTCCGGAGGCTCCCGCTGCCCGCTCGCCGTGCGGCAGGCGCCACTCCAGGCGTGCTGCGCGTCCCCGGGGCGGACTGTGCTGTACTTGCCAGTCTTTTGGGGTAGGATTCTTCTTAGTGGATGTTTTCATTTACGGAAGATGTCAGCTTAGATTTCTTTTTTCCTACTTTTTTTTTCTTCCCCTCCCTGGTGTTTGCTTTCCAGGCAGTTTTGAAATCTGCTCTCCTGGCAAGCCAGCGAGCCCAGGGACGCTGGAGGCCCCTCGCTCGGCGCGGCTCTGCTCCGGCCCTTTGAAGGCACAGGGCTGCGAGGCTGGCRAAAAGTGCAAAAGCCTGGGAATCCCCAGCTCTGAGGCCAAGCCCAGCGCTTACGGTGCCGCGAAGCACACTGCTGCCATCTCGCTCTTCCTGCGCGTTTGAGGTCTTTTTTTTCTTTTTCTGTTTTTTTTTTTTAGCATGTGATGTATCATTTTTAGAAAAACATTTATTCCTTCAGCGTGACCTATAGCAAGTGTAAATTAATTTCTAAGGGTAGCAGCAGGCTGTTTTAGCCAGAGTGGTCAGGATCCAGAACCAAGCACCGATCCCTGCCTTGGTTTCCCCGGGAGGCGCGGTGGCCACGGGCAGAGCGTTCGGAGATGCCCTAAAGCGAGGCTGGGGGGGAATCGCTGGTCAGCGTCACAGCCGCTGGGGCTGGAAACCAGTGCGGGCTGGCCGGCCGCAAAGGTGCGCACGTGTGCACGCGTGGGTTCACGCGTGGGTTCGCGCACGCAGTGCGACCAGGATGGCGAGGGCAGCTCCCGCATGGTGCTTCTGTAGRTCCGGCTGGGGCCTGGACAAGGTCTTTCTGGTTTCCGGATCATTCAAACGTGATTTTTTTTTTTTAATCTCCGAAAAAAGCTTTCTGAAAAGAGGAAACTTGGGATAAAAGAGGAAATGGCTGGAGATTTTTGCCTTTTTTTTTCTTTTGCGCTACCTTTTCCGTCTGTGAACACTTAAGTCCTTGTTAATTAATTAAGAATTAATTAATTCTTATTCCTCTCATTAAAAAGAGCCCTGGTCTTGGTAAAGCTATGTTTTAGCAGCAGTTTGCGTTTTACTGATACTCCTTAAAGGATTGGTTGTTACAGGAGGCACCAGGCCGTCTTGCACCTCGTGAAAGGGAAAGGACCGATTTTCCCGCAGGCCTTGCGGGTTAGGAGGCAGGACGGCGCCCGCCCGGCTCTCGCTGTTCCTCTGCCTGCGGTTACCGGGTTGTCATTCGGCCGGGGCCCGGGCGCTCGGGGCAGCGCTGAGCCCTTGCGGCACCAGCCGAAGCGTCCGCCCGCAAGAAGCGGCAGCTGGCTCGCGAGGTGGGAATATCCGTCGGGGTCCGGCGCGGGAAACGCCCGGGGAACCCGCCGTGTCCCCGCCGGCGAGCGGGCTCTCCCTGCCCGCCTCCCTCCTTGCGTGAGCAACCGCGAGCAAGCGGAGCCGCGCGGAGAGATGAGCGAAGCGCGGGAGGCCCGGGGAGCACTTTGCCTTCGGTTTCGATAAAACGTGGCGTGTTTGGGGAACGCCGGGTGTGTCGAAGCCAACGCTGGGAAGCGCAGAGGAAGGCTACTGCGCGTCGGGGACGGCTCCAGCTCGGGATCCGGCCGCCGCGGGAGCCTCCGCGTCGCTGGCGCCCCGAGGCCGGCGGTCGGTGGGGACGAGCCCTCGCCTGAATCCCCCGGAAGCGGCGGCGATGGGCTCCCGGCTTCTAATTGCCGCGCTTGGCACCTGCAGGCTTTAAATAAAATAAAAGGAGGAGAGAGAAGAAAGGAGGCTTGACTCAAATGTGTGTTTAAATTAGCCTTATTGTGCTGAGAGCCGGGTGTCAGGATAAATCCGTTTCTACAGCGTCGTATGTTTTTAGTGAGTGGGAAGTTGGTGAATAAATGAGTATTCTTCATATATTATTATGGCCTGACAGCGATGAGGCAGACAGAGGCGATGCAAAGGTGATTAATGAGAAAGTTTGAGTTAACGAAGTGTAGTCGTCTCTCATTACAGGAAAATGAGTTCTCTTTACCACCAGCCGTCGGGCTTGTAAAGTTGGGAGCTCGCTCTCCTTTCTTTCTTTTTTTTTCTAAATGCCAGATAATTTATTTCTTATTTACCRTCCTGTCCCGCTGCTCGCCAGGTTGGCTGCGTGGTATCCCGCGCTCTCTGGAGCCGGGGCGCTGCGCTTCGTCCTTCCTCCCCGCTCGCTAGGGCTCGTGGTGCGGCAGGACCGTGCGCTGGGTTGGCACCGCGGCTTTTCCCTTGCCAGGCCAAGCGCCCTGGGAAAATCCACCCTTTTGCCCCTGGGAACGGGATGGAGAAATGTCGTCTGTCACCAGACCGACCCGGCTGTGCTCCCGAGGCACGAGGTGGGCGAGGGAGAGGGGGAAGAAAGGGCTCTTCGGAAACCAGCCAGACCCGGGAAAGCAGGTCTGCAGCAGGATCCTACAATATTAAGAGTCTTTTAATAAAAAATGCATCTGCTGTTCTGATGCCTTGTGGCCCGAGATGCAGGCGAGCTTTTTGCTCAGCGATAGCTGCTGTAGAACCTTTTATTTTACAGTAGTTGAAACAAAACTGGAATCTATTTTTAATTCCTTCCCTCGCCCCCCGCCGCTGCTGCGCTAACCTCGCAGAAACGCGGGCTGGGGGCGGCCAGCCCTCATCGCCGCCTGGCCCGGCTCCTCTCCTTTCTGCGCCACGACTCTCGCCGCGTGAGGATAACGCGTTTTTAGCCGTATAGTCCCTTCTTTCAAACAGCGTTTTTCCACCTGGGCTTTGCCCAGCAACCTTGGCGGAGAGCAGCGCCAGACCCTCCGCGCCGGCTGCCCGCCCTCCCTCCTTCCCTCCGCGCTCCCAGCCCTCTGCGGCGACGGAGGCACCGTTTGTCTAAAGCGAAGAGAAGCCTTAGAAAAAGCAGGGGGGGGAAATTATGGGAGAAGCATCTGTGCAGTAGGATGATCTCCGCGGYGGAGCTGCTTTCATCTCGGCGCTCCCCGCGCGCGGTGCCCTCGCTCGTTAGGCAGCGAGCTGGGCGCCGGTGCTCGGGTTCAGCTCGTTTCCTGTCGAGCTCCCTCCGCGGTGCCGCGGCAGCCGGCAAACCTCCCTCGCCGGCGCGGCCCTTCGTCCCTCTGGCCAGCCCCGGGTCCCGGCGACGCGCGTGCTCAGCGGCGGCCCCGCGCGCGGCCGGCTGGGGAGGCGTCCGTGGCACGCGGGGTGGAGCGGCGAAGCGTCCCTGCTGGGTTTCCCCCGCTGCCCGCGGAGGGTCGCGAGCGAGCGGGCTTGGCCGGGTCGAGCCAGGGGCCGAGTCCCCAGCACGCGGCTTCGGTGGAGCTGAACGAGTCACGGTTCGGCTATGAACTGGGGGGACGTTCCCCACCCGGGGGGAGCCCGTCCTGGCTGTTTTACCTTCTGCAAGGTAGGTTTCAGGAGAGGGAGAAATAAATAAATAAATAAATGCCAAAAATACTGAGCGGTGCGGGGGAGCTAAGCAGTGGCCAGAGAGGCCATCTGCGCTGGTGAGAAAACCCACAGGTTATTTTTCCTAACTCGCCTCCTGTCAGCAGCACGTGACCGGGTTGAGTGTCGCTCAGGGACTGCCTGTGACGGGCTTTTTGTSGGATGCTGTTGTACGCTTGTGCCTTGTCCCTTACGGCCCCCTGGGAAAGAGCGAGGGATGTTTCTTTGCAGCAGACCGGGTTGCTGGCTGCCCAGGATCTACCAGCACCGAACATGCAGGAGAGCCTCGGACCTCTTTCCAGGGTGGCAAAACTGGGAAGCTCCTCAGCGTGTGCCTGCGACCCCCAAAGCCCAGCAGGGACAGGGCTGCTGTGGGGTCTCGGGGGGCGCATGTGGATACAGGACTTTGCTCTGCTCTGGAGCTGAGCCCAAATTGTAAAGGACCTCATGCTGGCAGGGATGAGTTGATATTTAATTGATGTTTGCAGTACAGTTTTGCCTGATGGCTTTATTACTGGCTTAGGAATCAGCTCTGGCACCGGTGTGTGCAATAAGTGGGCATATGTAGGCAAGGCCACGCGAGGAACCGTCAAGTGGAGCCATTTCCCTTTCTTCTGGCCCCCAGCTCAAGGAAGGCTGCCAGCCCCAGCTCCCCGGCTGGCAGCTGTGGTAGGCGCCGTGCTCGTTCCCACAGCCTGTGTTGGGTGCAGGGCACGGGAGACTGGTTTTGTAAATCCCTCAGATCCAGCTGGCTGGAAAATTGCCATCAAAACCTCCTTTGCTGGGGGGAAGCCAGTTCATCCAAGCCAAAACACTTGTGGGATGCCAGTGAGCAGCACTCAGTGGGGGTGGTCTAGGGCTCTGGTTGTGGGTGTCAGGGGGCTGAGAGGAAGATGATGAAATTCAGGGTCATCGGGAGCCCAGTGCTAATGACACTTTGGATGAAGTTGACATTTCTGATTGAGACCTCCGCTGCTGCCCTGTGCCACTGCCTACCAAACAGAGGCTGGGTTGCTGGCTGTTCACCTGTGCACTGTTTACACGGGGCTTGGGAAGGCTTTGCTGCATGGTCTCTGGTTGTACTTTCTCTATAATAAAATAATTTTGCTACTGTAGCAAGAGAGTCTTCTGCTAGCAAGAATTGAGGTGTGTTGCTGAACGTTTGCCTCCTGGTCCACGGCACTAGTGCAGGTTAGAGAGCAAGGTGCGCTGGCTTCTTATTTCGAGACTCCGTAGATGAAGTGTCTAGTATGAGCAAAGGAGAGGAGGGATTTTAGCTGCTGACCTCAAGAGCTCTAGACCTCTGCAGCTTGCTTGAGCTAAAACGTTAAGCCCTGGGGGAGGAACTGTAATGGACCACATTACGTTGGCCACGGCATGTCCTGCAGCCTTGTCTTTATGTCAGAGGCAAAGGGAGTGAGCAACGTCCTGGTGAGCAAGTGAGAGCGTACATCAGTGTAACCTCCTGCAACGCTGCTGCTTTCATCTGCAGACAAGTGCATTTAAACTGGCCTGCATGAGGGGAGAATCTGTCCTGGGACCTCCAGTTCCTGTGGAGATATTGGAGGCCAGAAGCAGAGTGTTTAAAGGCTAATGAAGACCTTCTAGAAAATGATCAGCTGTGCAAGCATCATTCTTGTGCACCGGAAGCTGGGGTATTATGAAGGTCACGCTAAGCCCTTAGAGATCTCTTGAGAAAGAGTGATCAGCATGCCACATATTGTTGGAAAGGGTGGCTTCACCGAGTATCAGCTGGCTTTGCTGAGTTAGCTCCGTGGACTGTCGCCAAGCATAAAGCATCTTTTCCTCTGCGGTTGCCAATCCATCTCCTTGGAGTTGGGGGATGACTTGCTTCTTATCTCAGCTGGAAAAAGTGAGTGGCCCTGTGGGAGGGTGGAAATAGGGAGCACCTTAGACTGACATCTCCTGAGAAAAGAAGTGGATCACTGGGCTCAGATGTTCAACTGGAGAAATTTTCAGTATCTCACAGCAATCTCAAGATTAGGCCAGCTTCAAAGAGATGCTCAGTACTGAGGGACTCAGTGTAGCCTTAGTTCAGCTGTGTCCGTAATCTAGATAGTGTTGACTTCTTTCATTACAGGACTGGACTCCAGTAGAGTTTTGCACTTTTCAGTGTAGGACCCTTAATGCAACCTCGCTGCTGAAAATCCCAGTGCTAACGCAGGTCACTGAACCAGAGCTCGGCTGGCTTTCGGTGCTCTCACCGTAACAGCTCAGGTCGGGACTGGAGGGTCTGCCCAGCTCCATACACAGCGTTGGCTACGCTGGGTGCTGGGCTGAGACACCCCGCTTTCACTCTCAGGTTGGGGGGAAGCTCTTGGTTGGATTTAACCCAGTCTGAAGCAGCTGGACTTTCCCTGGTGTGTCTCCACTGCTGCCTGCTTCAGCCCCAGCCTGCACTTCTCAATGCTTTTAGGTGTTCGTGCTCCACAGGATGAGACTTGGTTCCTTTCTCTGCTCACACTGCTTTCAAGGCAGAGCRCGTTTTCTTTGCAGTGCTCCTGATCAATGTGGGAAGCATCCTTTGGACTTGGCACGGAGTATGTGCATCCCCATGGAGACACGCTCCGCAGGGGATCGCTCCCCAGGGCTTTGTACAACAGCCGTGTTGGCAACGCCTGACACAGCCAATGCTCCTGCTGCCTTTGCTTGCTGCGGTGCAGTCTTGGATTACCCTCTGTGCTGCTGCAAACATAAATCCCCAAGTCCCTTCCATGTCAGACATGAAGTGGTTGCTTTGCAATGAATTAGATTAAAAAAAAAAAAAAACGCTAGAAAACATCCCTTCAACGTTCGCTCCCACTTGGATCCAGGACCGCTACCCAAAGGGAAGAAGCAGGAAGGAAGTGGAAGGMGCCATGCAGGGGGAGAGAAGATGCTAAAACCCTTTGGGCTCCTCCTAGCAACCTTTGCAATAACCAGAGTTCCTCGAGCCCAGACATGGTCCTTCGTGACAGACAAAGTGCGGCTATGTTTTGGGGTARATAATGACTGAAACATCATCCTAGGGCAGGTTCTTCAGTGCTTGGTGCCTGGAGACCTTGTGCTCTGCTCCAGCCCTTGCTGCAGGTTGCTGGGTGAGGTTTGGTGGCTTCTGCTTTGCCTTGGACCGCGCTGCTGGCTGCCAATGGCCTGCAACAGTCCCATGCTCAGGAATCCCTCCGAAACAGTCTCCCTGCACCATTTCTTCCTTTTGAATCTCTTCTGGTTGCCTGCCCTGTGCCGGGCTCCCCATCCCGCTCCTCCGCCTGCCTCTGCCGGGTCGCCGGGCAGGGCCAGCGCAGCCCCATGGCGCGGCAGTGGCACGCAGGGCTGACGCGCAGCGGAAAATAAACGGCAGCCGGATGGAGCAAAGCCGAGGGCGCTGCCGACGGGCACAGCGCTGCGCGCAGAGGGGAAGCCTGCGAGCGGGGAGGAATCGTTCTGTTCCCGTACAAATATTATCCCTCGGAGACGGGAAGCGCTCCCACTCGCTGCTGGCTCAGGTTTCACTCTGAAGCCCTCGTAAATAATCCTCCTTCGCAACCAGTCTCTCCGCTTCCTCCCCTCCGTTCGGGCCCGCGGCTCCCCGGGGGCTGCCTCTTCCGCGCGCCGCAGCCGTGCCCTCTCCCGAGGATGCTCCGGCCTCGGTGCAAGGGCCGGGCTGGCCCCCGCGCGCTCAGCCAGCGCGCGTTGGTGCGCCGCCTCGCCCCGCGGCGRGATGGGGATATAGCCGTCCCCGCGAGCCACGGGCGGAGGCAGGAGGTAATTCCAGCCTTCTGCCTYGTTGCAACGGCATGTTCATTCCCAGGGGAGGGGATGAGTGCTTCTGCAGCGCAAGGAGAAGAAAAAAACCCTAAGCAGAGGATAATAGGCAATTAGGGAGTCTCTTCCTCCTTTCTCTCTTGCACGTGTTTCTCCCCCTTCTCCTCTGTAATCTTCCCTGCCGAGGGCAGCGGGATGGTGAGAGCCTCTGCCGGGTCGGGTCCTGCGGGCAGCGTGGGGTTTCCCGCACGGCACCGCTCGGGAGCCGGCGCTCGTTGGTCCGGGCTGGGGGACGCTGGCCGCCGCGGCGCCGGCGCTCCGGGCTGCCTGCGGGCTCGGGCGCGTTCAGCCCGCTCGCTCGCTCCTCCTCCTCCCCCGCAGGGGCTCGGGCCCCGGGGGTTCGGCAGAGATGCCGACGTTGCCGGGCGACGTCGGGATCGGGCTGGMGGAGCCCGTGGCGCCCGTGCTTGTCTCCAGTCCCGGGCTGCGTCCTTCTGCAAGCAAACGCTGAGGCCGCGTGCCCGCGTCCCACGGGACTCCTCGAGCGCTTTTGATCAGAGCTGTTGCACGCCCCTCCGCCGCGGCCTGAGCCCCCCGTTCGCCCCGGCCGCGCAGCGGGAAGCGGCCGACGGCGCGGGAGAAGGCAGCCCCGCAGGAGCGGGCGAGGAGGGAGGCGGCAAGCCCGGCAGCGCCACGGGGACCCTTGTGGGTCCCGCGGCGTTTAACAGCCTCGTGGCCGTCGGGAAGGGGAAGCGTCTCTGCGTGCGCTTGCCCGAGCATGGTGGCCGGCGGCCTCCGAGCGGCAAGGGTTCCYGGTGTCCGTGCTCCAGCAACCCCGCTGCTGCGGAGGCTGGGAAGGCGTCTGCACCGTCGCGGGGTGGCCTGGGGCAGCCTGGGGCCCGTCAGCTCCTCCAAATCGCGCTGCCCGTGGCCGGGAGCGGCGTGCGAGAGCTTGGGAGGGTGGGACGCGGCGTCCCGTTTCCCYGCCAGCCTCCGGGAGGGGAGCGCTCGCACCAGGTCGAGGATTAAGCGCGTTTACGGAAGAGCGGTTGTGTGTTTGGGGGAAAGCCCAGGACTACAGGCACACGGAGACGGGATTCAGGCGCGTTAAAACTGCTCCCTGCTGGGCTCGCCTCCCCCTCGCAAGGGAGGGAGCGGGGTCAGGCGTGAAACTACAACACAAACCTGCCTCCGACGCTCGTGACTTGCCTTTGCCAGAGAGCTGGGAACGACCCGGTTGAGCAGCGCAGCAGGAGCAGCCTCCAAGGGCCGGGAGATGCCGACGCCGGTGTGGAGAGCTGGGTGGGCAGCCAGCCCTGCGCCGGCGCAGGCAGCGGCGATGAGCAGGAGCACTCTGCCGTCGGGAGTCTCCGGCCACGCAGGAGGGASCCCTGAGGATGGAGGTGGTTCAGTAAAACCCGCTCTTGAAATCACAGCCAGCCCCTCGGCCACAACTGGCAGCMCCACCTTGGGCGCGCGAGGGGCCTCCTGGGGCTTTTTGCCTTTTCACGGGTGCCCTGCGCCACCGCTCTCGGTCGCCCGGACTCGGGGCCCGCTGCCGCAGCGGCACCAGCCGCAGCCCGGGGTGAGCAGCAGCCTCCCATGGGATGCAAACTTGCTGTTGCGCCGCTGGAGGATTATCAAAGCCGACACGTTTTTTCAAAACATTTCAGTTCCAGCAATAACCATTGTGCAATGGAAAAACCCATTTAGTCAGACGGTACCCGACYGGCTCTAATCATAAGTGATACTTAGATTCAGCGGAAAGTCTCCTCGCTCTGCGGAGGGAGCGGGAGCCAATCCGTGGAGGCACATCCGTGTGGGTAAGGATGCATATAGGCACGTGTGTACTCACATGCCTGTTTTTATCTGTGCATTACCTAACRAATGACAAGATGCAAAGAGCCTCCCTAAATTTGCATAAATAACAGCRCGGGGTTAGGAAACATCAGGCTTTTATGGTCTATGATTTTTTCCTTTCTGAGATCTCCCCTGTGCAGTGAACGGGACAGTGGGTCCTGCAGAAAAACCGGGGTTTTGCCACTGGAGGGGGCATCAGAATATGTGAACAGGAGCAGGGTGCAGCTGAGGTTGCACAATATATCTTTTAAACCATGTACATCTACACTCCATAAACAAATTCCCTTGTGATATAGATGGCTCTTTTATAACGATTGGAGCCCGTCTCCCAATATGTCCTTCTTGCCTCTCTCCTTTCATAACTAAATATAGATGTTGCCACCAGTGTGTAGAAAACATAAGAGCCAAAGAACCTCTTGGCCACCTGGGGTCTGGCTGGCTGTGCGTGCTCTCAGCGGAGGGCTCGGGATCATGCGCGGAGCCGCTCTCCCGGGGCAGCAGGGGAAGCAGAGCCTTGCTTACCCTCTTTCAACCATGTGTTGTTTCCTACGCTTTAATCACGTCCCTCCTAGTTCATCTCCTCCTGAAATTAAGCAGCCCCAGTCTCCTCGATCTCGTCTCACAGGCGCTCTCCCCCACATCCTAATCATCTTTGTCGGCTGTCATTTTGTTTGCATTTTTCCTGGACTGCCACTGCACATTAAGCAGAGGTTTTCATTGAGCTGTCCACCATGACGTGCATGTCCTTTCTTCCCTGAGTTATTACAGTTAATTTAGAGCTCAGCAATGTGTATGAGCACTCAAATTATTCCTTCCACCTAGCATTGCAGTGCATTTGTCAACATTGAACTTCAGCTGCCATCTTGCCAGTGAATTATCCAGGTCATCCCACACGAGCGGCGATCAAACCTTTTATCCAACACCACATTATCATGTACTTGGTGTATGCCACGTTCAGTGTGGGCAGGATGAACTGCTTAGGGAATGGCTTATAGAGTTTAAAAACCATTTGTGAAGTGATTTTGTACCTTTTGACCCCGGCACTGGGAGCTGTAGTTAGCGGCAAGCCAACCATGCAAGGCCTGGAAGGCAGCGCAGATGCTTTGGAGATGCTTTGCCATCCCTGGGCGATGGCAGGGTTTGGAAAGCCTGTTCCTTTGGTCTTCCCAGGGACAGCAGGGCCCGTTACCCTTCTCATGGGGACACTGAGGCTCTTCTCCAGCTGAAGATAGTGGTGTGGACCCGCAAGGCTTCACTGGTCCCAGGACTGACTCCTGTCCATCCCTGGCCTGTGGCAGGTTTGAGCTCCTCTGGTGCTCTCCAAGGAAGCCCTATGCTCCTACAAAGGAATGAGGAGGCTTGTTTGGAAACAGGTACGCAGCCCCAGGTGGCTGGGGCAGAGCTGGTGGTCAACAGGGGAGGCAAGGAGAGAGGGGCGAATCTATCGGGTGTCTCCGCAGTTTACACCCTTTATAGCTCCTCAGCTGTGTTCATATGGGCCTGCGTGCTTCTCTGTCTGGCCATGTGTGCGGCTCGTATTACAGATATAATTCTACCTATGGAATTAGATGAGGTTAAGAAGTGTTGATAGCATGGATAAGTATGCAGGGACCAACACGTGGTGGTCGACTGCCCCCAGGCTCTTGCAACGCGTTGCTTCAACCTGAGTTGCTCCCAGGTGCGGGCCGGCAGCGTGGAGCACCCGTAACCACTGGGGGTGCTGGTGGGACGTGGACCGCTGCTGGCGTGCTGCAGACAGCAACTGCTGCGTGCTTCATCCCATGGCTGGGTGGTGGGAGCAGGTCCTAACGTCATCCCAGGGCCCCGGGATGCCGCCTTTGAGCACGGGCAACTTTGGCGCTGCAGAGGGTGGAAAAGGGAGATCGGTGTAGTTACTTGGGTTAGGACTTTCAAAGGGAAGCACGTATCCAATGACTTTTTTCCCCTTTGGAAATGCCCATCCTCAGAGGCTGGAATCAGTGGAGTTTGCACTGTCAAATCCCACTGGGCAATCGCACCAACTAAGTTGGCAGAACAAGGACAGATATTAAAACGTACAAGTGCTGTAGTGTTTGGAGAAATAATGGTTGCTGCAAGGACAGAAGAGTGCATTGAGGGAGAGAGTTCATGCAAATTTTAATTTGGTGATTTGAGAGTCAAATGTGCTTGTTTTATAACGAAAGGAGCAGRTTTTGCAGCAGTCGGCCCATCCCACTCTGTCTGGAAGCCGAGAGGCAAGCTGGGGTCCTTCCGCCCTCCATCACCACCAGGAAAGCTACCTCGCACTCTTCAAGTGCTGTTTTCTACCCRAACATGCCCTCCCCTTGCACAGACCTTTCCCTGGCATGGGTGTTTGAGTCAGAACAACAATTTCTGGTTTGCTTTTAAAAATACATATTTTCATTTTTCTTGTATTTTTCCCTTTTTCCCCTTCCAGTTTTCATCCCCACTCATTTCCTTTTATGTTTCTCCCCTTTTCCTCCTCCTCTTCATGAGCTATTTTCAAATGCCAGGAAGGGTGAGATCTGAGGAAAGGAGGAGTAACTGAAAGAAGAAAAAAAAAAAGGCTGGTAAAATTATTTCACACATTTACGTGGGGGAAAAAAAGGTGTGGGCGTGGGGAAAGAGAACAGCTCTAAATCCCACAAGACAAAAAGCAGCTTCATTCATTTCCCGATGTAATTTTATCATTTCTCAGCCAGCAGGTAGAAAGGTTCAGTTGCATTTAGTCAGCCCTACAGCTCCCAGTGGCTTTTCAAAGGGCCCACTGACTGGGACTCGGTAAACAAATCTGCTCCAGACGGGTATCCGTTGCGGTGCATTGGCTCGGTAGGGCTGGCAGGAATCGAAAACTGTAAAAAACGTGTTTGCGATGCTGATGTCGGACAGGGAGCATCTGTCTCGCGAGGGGTTGCCACCCCGCGCGGCACCTCTCGGGGCAGAGCAGCAGCTTCAGAGTGAAGGTGCGGAACCAGAGCCAGCCGGGAAGGGATGCGCTGCGAGGTCCTTTGGAGGAAAATCGCCCCTTTTGGGTTTTCTGCACTAATCTGACATAGGTTTGGCATAAAAGCCTTTGTATCAGCCACGTCCATGTGTGTTTTTGCTCCCCTTAGGAGCTGGCTGTGGCAGAAGGCAGCCAGACGTTCTCTGGGGGGAAAGGGAAGGATGGGTTGCTGAAAAACATAGCTCTGGATTAACCAAAATTTTTATCGAGCCTGGCCCCGGAAAGGATAGAACRTGCTTTGAGAACATCATCAGCTTTACATGAAGCATTGCTTTTGTTTGGTGGCACAGGGGCAGTATGCTTGAAGATTCCCTGTGTTTAATAAACACGGTTAAAAACAACAGTGATAACGCTCACTGAAAATTAGGAGTTTCAGTTTGGGAGAAACACTTTAGATGACAGTTCATTTTTATATTTCCCTGTTTTTCCATTTAGCTGAGAAAAATGAAAATAACTGTTTTGGCTTGATCCAAAACAATCCTTAAATTTGATTAACTTGGTTCATTGGCCACGCTGAAAAATCTTGTAGCCGATTTGCTGGGGAGCAGTACTCAAAAAGGGGGAGAAAAAAAAAATCCAGCAGAGGCCTTTCGGAGCCGCTTGCTGCAGAGGTGCTGAAGACGGTCTCGAGGGCTGCAGCTCTGGCTGTCCCACGTTTGCTCGGCCCGTTGCGTTGTAGCAGGCCCTCGGGTGGCACGCTGCCCTTGGCGTGGCAGAGCACCRCGGGCCGTCACCGGCGCCTTGCTCCGGGAGGGAGCAGGGTCCCAGGGGGTGGCGCTGGCCCCTTCGTGGACGGCACGGAGCGGGCTCCAAGCCGAAGGTCGGTGATGGCAATGCACCGTTCAACCTGTCGCCCTCAACGAGCTTTGGAGAAGACCTCGGATGGGAGGAGACTTGGGCCCRCGTAGGCTGTTCTCACGCACGTGCTTCATCGCAGACCTTTAAGAAGGGCCGGGCAGTAGGCATTAGCCTTTCCATGTTCCAGCGTTGGCATTTTGCCTGTTTCGGAGCCCGGGCACTTACAGCGGACTGGCATTTCACACTTTGGGGAGGATGACATTTTCTTTGCGGCATTTACACATTAGAAAGTTGGCATTTCACCCCAAGAGGAAGCTGGTATTTATAAGCYAGGGCACTGGCATTTCATTCATTGTTACCATCCAGTGATTCAGACAAGGTCGCTTCGCCAGAAAGGTCAGAGAAGTCTCTTTATTTTTTTCTTTGCTGCTTTTCTTTTTCTTTTCCAAGGGAAAGACGGGAAAAACAAAGCAAAAAAAATCACACACCAGAACTGCTGATTGGACTTCTCTTGCCTTGAAAATGAAGATGTGTTATGCTAAACAAGAGCTAGGGCTTTCCAAAGCCTCTCTTGCGAGGTTCTCTCCCCTAAGGTCCTTATTTTATGTTGCTTTGAGTTCCCAGTGGCTCCTCTCCTGTCTCTCAGCGATAGCAGCCTCTTCCACGCGGACTGCCCGTTCGTCTCTCTTGACCTGAACAGCTGAGCCGAAACTGAGGCGAATCTTAGCGTGTTTCAAAGAGGCCAAACTGCAAGTTTCCTGGCCAAAGGCGAGGTTTTGTCCCTCGCGTCCCGCGTGACAGGTGCCGCTGCTGGCCCTGGTGACGTTGCCCTCCAAGGGCTTGCAAGATGCGCGCGGGTGGGAGCAGCAGGGCAAAGCGAGCGCAGAGGGGCTGCGGGGGCTCCTGTTAGGCGGGGGCAAGATAGACGCTGCCAGGGCCTGGAAAGCATAAATAAAATCAATAAGAAGCTGTTAAATTGTGCCTGCGCCTCGCGAGGAGCAGTGCAGGGAGCGCTGGCTGCAGAGATGTATCTGCTGCCACGCGGCAGGCTGTGGCACATTCATTAAGCATCTTTGAGATGGATACACCCCCCGATTCACCTCGCGCGGGAGCCCGGCGATTTATTCCCTCCTGAACCGCGCCATCCATCGCGAGCGACAGCACCGCCTCGGCAGCGCTCGGCGAAAGCGCGGCTCGGCCGCCGGGGGGGCCGGGGGGCCGCCGGGCGCTCTCGCTCTCCCTGCCCGGGGCCGCCCCGCGCCCCCTGCCCCTCCGCCGCGCGGCGGCTTGGCGGGGGCCCCGTGTCCCGCGCGGCCCCGCTCGCGGAGCGAGGGAATGCCGGCGTTCCGGCAGTAATCCGGTTCGTCTCCGATCTATCGCTAATCGATGGTGGCTGCCGCGGAGCCGGCTAATTGCGGAGAAGCGCGTCGATGGGCAGCACTTGCCTTGGGAAGCGGAGGGAAGGGGGCGCGCGGGGCGGGCGTGTTTGCTGTTCATTGATTGAAAGCCAAGGTCTGATTTCCTGAATATTACCCCGGAATAGCTGCTCGATACTTTCTTTTTCTGCCCAGTTCCCACTCCCTTCAGAAAGCAATTGCTTTTTGGCAGTGACTAGCTGGGGGTCCGGGCTGGAAGGAGGCATCTCCCCTCATCCCCCCACCCCTGGAGTCATTCGTAATTCTCTCTCTTCTCTGCAAAGCTCCCGGCAGTCCTGGCCCCGCTCGGCATGGAGCCCTGTGGCTCCCGCGCCCGCCAGGCAGGGTGCCTGCACGGTCCCGTCCCGTCCCGGTGCAGGGCAGCGGGCGCCGGCGTCGGGAGCAGCGACGCTCCCGGGCCCCGCACTTTGCATCCCAATCCAAGCGCCCGCGCTCCCCTTTTGCAAATTCCTCCCGGGAAAGTCAGCTGTGCCTGACCAGGTTCTCCCTGCTTTTATCGGAGCAAGCAGACGGGACCAGAGCTAATCCCGTGACCCAGGCTGGCATGGGAGATGCTGTTGGTGGTCTGAGSTGGTTCGCTTGTCCTCCGCCCTCCCTTCTTCCCTCCTCCTCCTCTTATCATCAGCGATGCTTTAGACTGCAAAGACAACAGTCCTGCTTAGCCATAGTGGAGAAAGACCAGAGAGGAGGAGGCCGAATTACCTTCCTCCTTGGGAGCAAGTTGCCCCAGCCTGGGGTGGGATCGGCGCCCGCAGGGGAGCTGCCGAACTGGGGGCTCGCTCTTCCCTTTCCCCTTCGCTGCCTCCGCCATCCCTGCAGCCTCGGCTTTCTCCGTGCCTGTGCAAGGGAGAAGATTAGATCAGGCCTCCGGATTTGTCGTTTGTGTTTGCTTAGCGGCCGTCTCCCAGGATCGTTTCATCGCGGCCCTTTGGGCGCAAGAACCGCGGCTGCCCTTCAGGGGCTGGGGCTGGCTCTCCTTTCAGGACAGATAACCAGGACTAGAAAATGGAGTTAGCTGGTGTCCAGGGCGCCTTATGGGGGAAAAACAGAGCTTTTGAGTTCTGACCTCAGACAAAGCAGCTGTGGCAAGTCTCTGCTCCCCTCCCGGGCCCCGGCGCCCTGCTGCCGAGCACGGCCTCGCTGCTCCCGCTCCGGGCCCCGGTCCCGTACGGCCAAGGAGAATCGGTTTCCTCGTCCCTTTTCTTCCCTTGCTGACATTTCAGCTTCAGATGCGATCAGCTGTCAGCCAAGGTGCACATTACTTGGATTTACAGAGCGCCCTGGGTTTTACTTCTTCCTGTAATTTCTTCTGATGCTTTTAGGTTTTTTCCCCCGTATCAGCTGGGAACCTACGGTTTATCCTGTAACAGTAGAATAAAGACTTGTCAACCCTTCTTACACACTCGTTAAGATGAAAATAACTTCCCGAACCCCTTATAATGCTTTATTTTCTGCTGCTTTTGCTATGTCTGAGTATAATTTGACTGACTAAAGAATCTTCGAGTTTAAAAAAAAAAAAAAGTAAAGTAGACTAATAATAATAAAAACTCCTGTACCTGCGAAGGCGATAAGGGCCTTAAGAATTACAGTGCTCATACTGCCTTCAAAGGCAGCARTGCTCTTTGCCCTATGCTCTTTGCTGGCCTGTCATCCCGCTCGCCCTGTGCTGGGTGTGGGGACTGCCAGTCGCTTTAACTGGGACATTTGCAGGAGAAGAAAAGGATGGTGTAGCCTGTGATATTGAAATGAGTGGGGAGGTGAGTGCAGGGAGAGAGAATTGCTGATGGTAATGAGGCTTTGCGCAGGCTTTCTTTCCCTGCCTCCATCCCTTCCTTTCAAATGTAGGACGCTGTTTCAAGGGCTATGTTGTTTTATTCTTTCCCTTGCATTGTTTATTCTTTTTTTTTAACCTTATCTGTTGTGCTTTTGAAAGGTAAAATGTGGGAGCTGCAATTAAGGCGAGATCAGGGGACAGTAGTGACTGTTACCGTACAGGTTACGGTTACTGCCGCCTCTATAAGCTCTGAAGGCACCTAGCAAGGTTAGAAGGGTCTTTATCTTCTCCCATCATGTAATTCCCTGCACTTCCCCTTCTCTGCCACCCTCGGGGATGGATTTGACCTGCTGGGCTTGAACAAAGGCATTGGTGACATTGGGTGCCACAGCTCCCTGAGGAGGGAGATGTCCTTCCGAGACCTCCCATGAGTGTCAAGTCCTTGAGCGTCCCTCCCCTCTCCCCAGCTCCGCCAGCACCCCTCCGCCAGCGCTGCTGGAAAGCGGGACCTCCACTGCTGTCCTCCCCAGGCTCGTACTGGCGGAGTTTTGCCATGGCCAGATTTGAAACTCTCAGACTTTGCTTACAAGGTAAAGAGCAGGCTTGAGAAAGGGGCTTGGTGGGTCCCATCACCCAAACACTTCCTGTCCATATTGCCTGGATGTCGTTTGGGCTCAGTGAAACCGTGCTGTACTTGGCCCAATCTCTTCCTTTCTGCAGGTTGGTTGGGCTGCATGTGCTCGCCCTGCTGTGCCCATCCTTCTGGGCCGTAGAAGATAGAGCAGGGAYCAGTGATGAGCTGCTGGCTTTGCAGTGAGCTCCATGGTGTGCGCTTGCGTGTAAGGCTTGTGGATAGCGAGCAAGCCTGGGCTTGCGACCAAGCTCAGATGTGACCTTAGCAGAAAGCAGACAGACCGTTGCAGCATCTCCATGCCATTAGAGACCTTTTAGCCATAACAGGGCCAGAGTGGGGGTGAGGATTTCATCCATGAGTCATGGCAAGATTTGAGGGAATCGGAATTGAGCTTTGGCTCTTCCGGCTGTCCACCTGGCTGGCACCCAGCAGGAAGTGCTGCTGTGATGCGCCTGTCTATAGAGGCAGGTCTGGGAGTACAGACCCAGGACTTGTCTTTATAGCATCTCTTTTAGASTAACACCCTCTCTTTCCTTTGAGATTTCTAAAGGCAGAAAATTCCTCCTGCTCTTAAGTGAATGTCTGCAATAGCTAGTACTTGTGACTGTCTAAAAATTGTGCCTTATTTTTAGTCTGAGCTTGTCTAGATTCAGCTTCTAGCCACTAACTCTAGTTAGACATTTATCTGCTTCTTTGAAGAATGCTCTGCTATTTGAAAACCCTTCCTCATGTAGGAAGCTGTGCAGTTTGATGAAAAGGGCTAGACRCAAATTTCCTGTGCAAACTGTTTTTGATGGAAACTGAGTTTTCAGCTGAGCTCAGTTTGTCATGTAAAAGATGTGCTTTCTGCTGAAGAGGTGAACTTTCTCCTCTGAAAAACAAGTGCGCCAAGCCTGCAAACTTAGTTCATGGAGGAACGAAGTAGGGAACTGTCAATTCAGGGTCTCCTGATAGAAGAACTAGGGGGCATCAAATGAACAGGAGCTGTTTCTTGCACAGTTTTGCTTTTGCTGTTGCCTCGGTGTTGTGTCCTGCTCCTGAGTTCCTGTGAGGTTGGAAGTGCCAGAAAAGATGTTGGGAAGCCAAAARGTGTGAGTATATTTTGGGGGAAGCTTCCATGCTCTGATGAATTTAATGAACCCAGAGCTGACCCCACAGACAGGCAGAATCTCCCCTGCTGTACCTGGTTGAAAAGTCTGTCCCCAAGCCAAACTATATGGGCAGCGTGACTTCTCCAGCAAAAAACAAAGTGAGAGAGCTTTGCACTAGATTTGGTGGAAATCAGTCCTACTCATCAGGCATAGATAAATGTCGTCTGACATCAGAGAAGCTCCTCAGCTGTAAAGCAAGCCCAGGATAAATATGCAAGGGGGCTCGCTGCGTACTCGGCTGTCAGTAGTTTCCATGCACTGTCAATCAGGAGAACTTTATTAACGCTCTCGGGGCCAGCTCATCCACCCGTACGTCAGGGTGCGTCCACGGGCCCAGGAGCTGACCTGCCCCTCCTGCCTCTGCGGCTCAGCCTGCGCTTCGGTGAAGGTTTCTGAAGTGTTTTCTGTCCCTGGCTAATATCAGAAACTGCTGATTCAAAATAATGTTTGTGCTCTGCAGGGTTGACGGGGTCGGGAGGGTTCAGAGTTCAAATGTGCTGCTCGCTCGGGAGCTGTAAGCAAAGATGGCTCACGTGGAGTTTCTCTGGTATTTATTCCAGAGCTCCCTTTTTAGCCAAAGCCCTTGAGTCATGCCGGTTCTGTTTCCCCCCCCCTGCCCCGCATCAGATGTTGTTCAGCTATTTTATTTTATCCCTCTGTTTTTACAAGAAGTGACAGTAAATCTATCATGTATGCACAGGACCATGTGGGGTGTTTAAGCTATCATTTGCATCCAGATGTGTTAATAGCTTTGGGGTATCTCCCGACAATGTGGGTTTGTGTTGTATATATTATGCCGTAAAAGTTAACGTTCAGAGTCTGGCATTAAATGCACAAGAGCAAGCGAGCTTTTGGCGCTGAGCGCTCTGCTGCCTTCGGTTCTGGCTCGAGCGCTGAGCGTCAGCGGGAGCGTCGGGCGGCCCGGGGCTGCCCTGAGCAGGGCCTGAGCCGAGGCCCGCGGAGGTGGCGGGTGCCCGGCGCCCGCGGGAGCTCCGGCCGGTGGGCAGAGCCGGCAGGCAGCGGGGCTCCGCGCCGGCGCCTCTCGGCCGGGGGCTGCGGGAGGGGACTGCTGGGGCCTGTTTGGAGAGGTGCAGCGGACGTCCGGCTTGAATCAAACTTCCCCGTGCTCCTCTGCCTCCTGTGAAACACTTCAGATGCGGAAGCGGGCGCTGGAGTATGGTCATTTAAGGGCTACCAAGCACAGACGAATGTTCCTTGGAATATACAGGTGTTGAAACATCCAAAAAGCCCATTAGCTTGGGAGGGGAGGAAGGGGGAGCGAGAGGAAGTGGCGGAGGAAGATAAGGCCGGGGACCAGAGGATTTACGGGGAGTTAATTGGCAGTGAATTGGCATGAAGCTCCAGCAGGTTCGTTTCTTCTGACTCTGCGCTAGCTGCTCGTCTGCATCCTAACGTAGCAGGGGAATCGGCATCTCGGACAGAGACAGGTGGGCAGGGGTAGCTGGGATGGCGTGTGTACGTGTGCATGGTGGGGATTTGGAAGAGATAAGCATTGAAAATGGGGACGTGGGTTGACCAGGCAGGCTGCAGAGGGCCTGCAGTGGAGAAATCATCTTCCAGCCAGGGCTGAGCAGATGGAGTTGCAGGGACAGCAGGGAGGACCGGGCGCAGGACCGTGGGGAGAGCTGCGTGCYGTGCAAGCCTGCTCTCCTGCTTGCAAGCCTGCATCCTCGGGACGAGGTGCAGTGCGAGTGAGAGACATCCTGGGAAGAAGCTGGCCTGTGGGGAAGAGGGACGTTCAGGTCGGAGAGCTAGGTAGGGCACTCTGATAGCGCGAAGCGAGGAGCAGCATGCGGACCTGCTCGCCGCGCTCTGCGAGTGGTGTGGAAGCTTTCCAGCCTCCCACCCGCCGCAGAGGCCCCCGCGACATCTCCCTGCACTGGCTCCCGCTGCGGGCGATGCAGGCAGCTGGTGGTGCTGAGGAAGGGGAAGTATGCGAGGCAGCAGGGTTTAAAACCTTCTTTAACAGCATTAAGTTCCCAGTGCCCAACTCAAGCCTGCTGTTCCCCGGAGCACTAGTGCTGGCCTTTCCTTCCCAAGCAGCAGCAGCAGCTGTGTGCGGCTGGGGGATGCTCAGCCTGCGGCGAGGCCGTGCCCTCGCGCACAAGCTACGGCTCGAGGGGCTGCGCTCTCGGGGGCCCAGCTGCAGCCTCACTGCTCCGGGGATGGCTGGCCAGGGGGATGAGTTCCCCGGTGCAAGGCTTGTCGCAAAGACAAGGCAAAGAGATGCTGGCAGTCTGTTGAATTGCTTTCCTCATAGCTGTGCCACTGTCATCGTGTATGATGGCCAGGTTCGGAATACGTGGTCCTGTCTAGGAGAGCAACCAGCAAGAGTGGGTGCTAGCAGCCTTCTCAGCCCAACAGCCGTCTTACAGGTACATCAGTTTTCTGGCAGGGACACAGAAAACTTGCTCAAACTGGGCACTGCGGCTAGTGCAGGGACAGAGCTTCCCACTTGGAGCAGGTTCACAGCCAGAGCTTGCGTCTGCCCATCACGTTGGCAAGCCCCAAGAGCCTTGTGACCAGCAAGTTGCTGGTGTGTGCAAACCTGGGAGCGTTGCAACATCCAGCTCCACCCGGCAGCACTGCGCGGGGTGCAGCAGCCRAGGGGAGTTTGTAGGTGCTGCGGTGAGGGGCGGTTTTCCGGATGTGTAGCTGTGAGTTCAGCCCCACTGGTGACCCTAGCTTGGGTTTGCAGCTACAGCACACTGCTCAGGGACCTCTGGCATGCAGAGGGCAGAGGAAGGGACGAAGCAGAGGGAATATAAGGCTACTTTGTTGATAACTTGCTGGCCCTGGTAATGCTATGGAGGATGCTCCCTTTTAAATTGAAAATAGACAAAAGTGGAGATGGTTTCTCTACTGTTTTGGGACATACAATGCTGTCTGAACTCATACATATGGACAGTGTTTACACTTAAAGCCATCTCCTTGCTCTGCGTCACTCATCTGTGCTTGCAGAGCAACCCTGTGTCTCCTCTGCTTCAAATTACATCAACTTGGAGGAGCTGGAGGAAGCTCTCCTTGGCCCGCTCTCTGGACTGGCAGGCTCAGGTGCTTGCTGGGAGATCCTGCTGATCTAGAAGCTATGGCAATGGGTGTCTGGGGCATGGGCTCTGCCCTGTTTGAACTGGAGAAGGATGCGGAMTCCAGAGGAAGATTATTTTTGAAGACTTCATCAGACACGAGGTCTGCAGAGGAGAACTGGAAGCTGTGGTTTGTTAGTCTACCCTAGGAAACAGGGTAGGGTTTCCACAAAGAGGGTCACCCCTGGGGAGGGAGAGCAGTGGCTTTGGAGTTCCTCCTTGCTAAGGATGCTCCTGGGGTTGCCTGTGCTTTTCTCCTCCTGTCCAAATCCCTGATGGAAGACAGTGGGTTAGGACGGGGTGGATATCTAGCACTGGTGCTGGTTACCTGAGTCTGGTTTTGTGCGGCTCCAGGGAAGCAAGGAGGGATGCTGGCCCAAAGGCTGGTGGGTCCGAGCCCTGTGCCGCAGCCGGCACAGACTGCGCCCCRTGGGGCAGCTGAGGCCCCGTGAGTCCCTGGGGCTGTGAGATGGCCCGGGCTCCAGGCTTGCTCGCTGCCCCCCGGGCATGCTGGCAGAGTTGGCTTTGCTCTCCGCAGGGCAGAGAGAGTCTCTTGCTTCAGCCAAAGCAGAAATTTTCCAGTGCTGTTATTAACTCTCCAGTTTGGAGATAAAGGCTCTTCTCCAGTGCCTGGAGAGCATTCTCAGCAGCAATACCGTGACAGCTTAAGTCCTTCACCGTTTCCACTGTGTCATCGTATCAGCTGTCCACTCGAACCCCCCCGACAGCGCGCAGAGCTCCAGCGCGGAGCGACGGCCGTGCCGTGGCGGACGGCTCGGCACTCGGGGGCCGCCGTGGGGCTGGGGAGGGGGCACCCCCATTCCTCCCCGGCCTGGCATGGGGTCTGCGAGCTGGGGTGGGCTGGCGCTGGGTGCTGCTGCCTCGCCTCTGTGTGTCTGCTGTTCTCTGGCCGCAGGTTTGCAGGTTTGCGTGGTTGATATTCTCCACCCTCTCCTGTTCCCTTGTTATGCAGATGATACACCAATTTACTGTCTTCCCTGCCAGCTCCACTCGGCTCAGAGAGCGTCAGCAGTAAACATCTCCTAACTGGCTTGGCGTGTTACATGGTCAGGAATATTAACACGGTGTTCGGCATGAGGGAGGCGAGGTGTACTTGTTAGTGCTTTCTCCCTTGCATGCCGAAATCTCCGTGGAGGGCAGGCTACGTTCCCCAGGGACGGAGACCTGCGTAGGGAGAAGGGGGGGCCTGGCCTGCTCGYGAGGTCCCGGGGCTCAGCTGCCTGCCAGAGGAGCAGCGCTGAGGCCCTTGTTCCTGCCCGGTGCGGTATCGAGGAGGCGATGGCGTCTCAGGCTCCTTACTGCGTTGTATCGGTATGGGAAACCAGAGCAGGAAGGCGGCAAGGGCAGCCTGGCGCTTTGAACCCTCCCTGCGGTTCGGGTAGACCTCCGAGCGGTCCAGGCGAGCTGCTGAGAGGGGTGAGATCTCCCACAGCGCTAGCGAATGGCATCTGGCCTCTCGGCAGCTCCGTGTTTGCCTTTCTCCGCGTTCCTCCCTGCACAAAACCGAGACCCTCCTGGGAGAGATCCCAGCAGCGGGAGGACGTGGTGCGACTGTCATCTGCAGGCCAGATGCTGTTCAGGTATGCGGTTTCTGCGAGACCATTTCTCTGCTCGTATTCCCTTACACAGGCCTGGATGGATGAAATGGACTTTGCAGTCCRGAATCCCTTAATCTCCGGTATACTTAGCTGTATTAGCCAGATTACAGGAGTCATATACACAGTAATTGCACTCAGCGGAGGACATGCTCAGAAYTTCATGCTGGAAGAAAACGTATTATTCATTTTCTTCTGTCTCCCACCCATCTACCCAGAAATACATGGAAGTCATGATAAGGATACGTTGAACACGCAAAGAAATGTCATATCGGAACTACAACATGGTCTCCTGGTAATTAACCTGGGCAGCCTTGCAAGAGCTGTTCAGGAGGAAATTTGCTGAATGTAGTGCCTAATAGTGAGGCAGGGTTTTTTCTTCTTTTTTTTCCCCTAAGGAAAAACCTGGCCCATTTCTAAATCGCATGAGATTTAGAGAAATCTTCCTTGTTTGCCAGATGCCCCAACATCCCCGCAGTGAGGATCYGGGGAGGATGGGCATCCCTGAGATGGGACGCTGCCAGACGGGGCCTGCTTGGCTGGCGATGATGAGTTATCTTAGCAAGGGGTTGTTGCTGCGGACGGGGGCCGCCTGCCCCCGCAAGGTATAGGGCTTGTGGGCAAGAGTCCACTTCCTTGAGAAGGGCGGCGCGCTGCTTTGGAGACAGGTGGGACACTTCTCCTCGTGCTCCTGACTTCGTGCTGGGTTGTTGCATCCAAGCGTTGGGTGGCTCGCCGGGGACCGGACAGGCTTGTGGGAGCCCGCAGCGGCCCCGGGGGCTGGGCCTTGGCACCCCTTGGTGCTGCGGGGCTGGGAAGGCTGTTCGCAAATCGCGGCAAACCCGGGTTCCTGCTCTTCCCAACTGCTGCTCGTGTCCAGGGCTGACTCGTGCTGCCCGTCCCGAGCCCGTTGTGGTGGCTGCTCTCGCTCGGTACTGAAGGACAGTTACYGTCCTGAGAGGAAGAAACGGAGGGGCAGCGCTCCGTGTTTTTTAAACGGGACGCGGAGGCGAAGTGTGTTTCCCAAGATCGCCCTGGGAATGTGTTGCAGTATTAAGCGGAGCCCAGGCCCCAGGCTCCCTTCCCAGCTCCCCAGCAAGCCAGCCTTTCCCCGCCGTGGCTTGCGCCCCTTCCGACAAGCCGTCACGGCTCGCTCCAGGCACGAGGGCCGCGGACGGCAGTCCGGCGTGTCCCGGCCCCGCGCGCTCCTCCGGCTGATGGCTCGGCAGCGCTGCGCGGGGGCCCGTCCTCCGTCGCCGCGTGAAACCGCCGCAGCGGGACTAAGCAAGCACAGCCTGTTGCTTGTTGAGGCTGATTTAAAGTAACGCCCCTGAAGAGCGGGTGACGTAATGACCCAGTCTGTCATCTTTATGGCTGGCTGTTTGAATGCGCCGTGCCCGATGCTGCTCCTGTTTGCAGAGCCAGTAACTGATGGCGGAGAACACCTTATTGTCTGAGGATTACTTATGCAAGCTAACACAATGGCTTAATAGGGAACACCTGGAGAAACCTCCAAAGCAAGCGCTGTAAATTCCCCTTCCCTTGTATTTATGGGAAGATTTTTCACAGATATTTATAGTTTCCTAGACACGTTGTTGTGACTCCTTTGCACAGATTTGCATAGAGTGTTATATGAGTCRGTGCCCTGGAAGAGGCAAGCATTAATGGGACAGCCCTGTGTTCCTACCAGGATGGGCGCCGGCAACAGATCTCTCCGTAGTCTCTTGATGAATTCCCAACTTACTCCGTGGCTTGTAGCTCTGCCCACACCTCTCGGTGGGGAACCGTGCTGTGCTGAGGGTTTGGGGAGGAGAGGTCGCCAAGTTGGAAGCTTTAGCGGCTGCTTGATTGCTAGAGCAAGCAGCGTCCTTTGCTGGGAGCGTTTGGGTTGCGCTCGATGGCTGCTGCAAGGGGTTCGACACGCTGGAGTCTGGGGCAAGGCAGGTGGCTGTCAGCAGGGAGGGGAGGCAGGCGGGGTCGCACGCAAAACAGTCTCAACTTGGGGAATTTCACTCGATTTATTGCCAATTAGCATAAACTTTAATTGCTGGTTTGCGTATTGAGAAACACATTATGCTCGATCCCTGCCGGGCCCTTGGGTGCGGTGATGGGCAGCGATGGAGGTCGGGGTCAGGGCCCAGCACTTGGTTTCTGCTGCTCTTCGTTTCTTGCTCTTTTATTCCGTTGCTGATGGCATCTTACCTGTTTGCTCTGCCCCGGCATGGGTCCCCCCGGTCCCTCGGGGGTGTCCCAGCCCCGGCGTGGAGCACCTCCTCCCACGAGCATGCCTCCAGCTGTGTCTCCAGCAACATCCCCTTCTATTCGCTTCCTCTGTCCCGTTTCTCCAAAACAAGTCTCCTACATGTCCCCCCCGTGTCCCTTCAGTGGCTCCTGCCCTTTCTCCCTGGCGCGTGAGCCACGGCGCCGCGTGCTCCTTGGGCTGGCTGCGGTTTGGGCTGTTCCCATCCGTTTCCCTGGCCACAGAGGCGGCCTCCCTCCCGCTCACAACACTGGATCCGTTAAGTGGCTCCTTGTTCGCGGCGGCAGGGCTTCTCGCCGGTGAACAAAAGCAGCGTCGGCAGCCGCTGCCCCACGCACGCCCACGCTGGAAGCACCTCGTTCCCGAGCAGCTCGGCCCTTCCCAAGGTCGCTGCCCGCACGCCAGGGCGGCACACGTTGCTCCACGCTTCCCAGGCCAGAGCCGCGGTGCCTGTGCCCATCTGTGCTGCCATCGCACCTCTGATTGCAAACGTCGGCACGGAGAAAATCAGAGAAGGAGAAAGAGCGAAAGCAAAAGCCTCCAGCAGGGCGCCCAGCGCGGCTCYGCCGTGCCGGCGCATTGCCTTGGCTGCCTCGGAAAGGGCAGCAGAGTCTCAGCAAGCGCGACGCCTGCGTGCAGAAGGGAATTTGCAAATAAAAGCGAGTAAAAATTGCATCGTGACGCACCCTGCTCCCAACAAGCCTCTCTGGTGAAGCGAGGATTTTTTTTCCTGCCAGCTTGGGAAACTGGGCGTGTGACCAGAACGACGTGGAGGTCTAGGCTGTGTTGGGGGCCCCGTATCGCCTCTGTGCTTTTCTGCGTGGCTGCTCAAGGCGGAGGCAGCGCGGAGCCGGGTGGCCGCTGGCGCTGTGCGGCGCGGCAGGAGGAGGTGGCGACGCAGCCGCTGGCCTCGCCGCTGCCTTCTCGCCCGCCGCGGCACGTCCCCGAGTCCTCGGCYGTGCCGCAGAGAGGAGGTGCTGCCGTGGCGTCCCCCCTTTGCGTGCTGGAGGAGAAGCGCCGTGTGCCGGGTGACCCCTTCTCCGTCTCGCTTGCAGGGAGCGCGCTGCTCCCGCCGCACGCGGCCGGCGCGTATCCGGGAGCGCTGGGAGCTGCGGCGCTCCGAGGCTCGACGGAGGCAGGGCGCGGGGAGGCCAGGTCCGGAGATCCCCCCGGGCCTCCGCGGCCGGCGGGGCTGAGAGCGCCCTGGCCCGCCGGGGAGCGCGGGGAGGAAGCTTTGGTTTTTCTTGCTCTGAAGTCTCAGGCCCGTTTCCCCCGCTCGTGCAGGTGGCTGCGTCCCCCGGGCGGGCGTCGCAGGCCGCGTTGGAGGCTGCGGCTGAGAGCGCAGCCGGCAGCGTTTCAATCCAGGCGCRTTTGGTTACATCTGGGGCCTAAACYGGTGTTAATYGTTTAGGACGTGCGTAGACATCTTGTCTAAAACTCCAGCAAACTCCGTCGCCTGGAAAAGGCCGCAGCGCTGGCTGGCCGCGGCGGTGGTTTGGGCTTCTGTCACGCGTAGCCGGTGACTAATCCCGAGGCTGGCGCTCTCCTGCCATAGCTGCGTGTGCCGTTCTGGGGGAGGGCGGGAGGCAGCGCTTAATCCGAGGGCTGAAGTGTGTATGCCTGCCTGCTGATCCGCACGGCCACTTCCCGCCTCGCGCCAGCCGGAGAAGGGGCTTGGTGCGATCGTAGGAGAATGTGCCTGAGCGCTTACGCAGGCGAGGCGGCGTGGGGAGACACCGAGCAGATCCCACCCGTTTGGGGCTGATGCAACGCCAACACCCCCATGTTACCCTTTTAAAATGCTTGCTGCTGTCAACAGYCAACCCACTGAACCACATCTCTCTCTCTCCTCTCCTCCTTTTCAGGTTTCTTGCCTAGCCAGCAGGTCCTTGCAAGATTTCATCTCTGGTAAGTGCAATAGCGTTTCCTCCTCTCTGAACGAGTGGCTGGTGCTAAAGCATCTGCTTTCTTGCTCTGTGCAAGGTACATCTATACGTTTGATCTTGATACCTACAGGCTAACTAAGCCGTAGTCCTCAGAAGCCTTCAGGCAGGTTACAAATGGCTGAAAACCCTTAGATATGGAGGTTGAGCTGCATCTCAAACTGGAGGCTAGTGCTCTTGCTGTGACAAACACTATATATAGGCCACGTGTCCTGCTGGAGGAGTGCTGAAGCCACACAGCCTTCCACCTGGTCAGAGGCCGGATCAGTGYGTGGCTTGGGACAGCCCAGCAGTGCTGGAGGCAGGCGCGTGACGAGGCAGCTCCGCTCTGCCATTTGCTGTGTTGCTGCTGTTGAGTTTGTCAAGGAAGATGCTGACACCTCCTACTCGCGAGAGGTTTTCTGAAGAAGACTGGGGAGGGGGAAGGAATACTGTGATAGCTGGGCTATCTTCTTAATTACCTGGACTCTAGAGCAGTGTCACCCTGTCACCTCCTTTTGATTTTCTTGCGTTGTGCTGGAGGAGCTGGAGCTTGGTTTGTAACAGCTCTGCTCTCCAAATGCTACTCACCAGGTGGGTGTAAGAACCAGAACACGAACACGCGCCTCTGCCAAGGATCCAGCCCCCACCGCATTTAAACTGAGCGCAAATAGAGGCACGCRTGCTAGTGCAATTATTTCCCTTCCTTCCATGTGAAAATTGACTGAGATGCATTTATCACTGCCTTTCTGTAATCTGCAAAGGGAAACTGTGTGGGCATCTTCTATCCTTCCTAGGTAAACTCTGACGGATGAGAACTGAAAACTTCAAYTGAGTAATTGACACGATGACTTAAATAAAAGCAGGGATGCCCCTGCCGTCGTGGTGAGGGCATTCTGGCGGGTGGGATTCAGAGGACCTTTTGAAAGATCAGAGGGCAAAGCAATACGCAGGAGTAGGGCAAAATCTCCCCGGGGACCTTGCAGAGGAGCAAGGTTTGGATGAAGAACAAATGGAGAATTTGAGATCTGGAAGAAATGTGAAAGTCAGAGGTTGAAGTCCTGGTTTTACCTGTGCTGGGCAAGTTAGTGTCGTCATCCGTAACCTTTCTAGTAATGGGCTCGTTTCAGACCGTCCGCTTCAGTCGCGAGCCACCCTGTTGGCTTTCTGTTTGCCACAGCAAAGTGCTCGCAGAGTGTATGAGGCCTGGCAGATTCGCTGTTCTAGCAACGGGCTTCAGTAAACAAAACCAAAAATCCTTCACTAAGAATAAAAAAAGGAAAAAAGGTTCCACATTCTTAAAGCCGATGCCTTGTCTGAAAATACTGCTGCTTTAAGAAAAAAATATAGTTCTCAAGATAAAATGGCCCTTGAAAGTTGGTGTTTTAGTGTACCATGGGAAAGCAGGGATGTGCAATGTAGGTATGGCTTTTAAGGTACAAGAGTTCTTCAGACTGTATTTTAAGTATAATGTTGACTGTGACAGCCCACTTTTTAAAAGTGAATTCTGGTTGGCATTTCGGGTTGCAGAGCAACTCGGTGTAGAGATAGGGCAGAACAAGGAGCGTTTGCGTTTGTGTGCAACTTCCCCATAAAGGAATGGAAAAGATAAGGGGGAAGCGCTGCTAAGKCACTCTTCCTCGCTCTCCAGAGCAGGGACAGAAAAGCCCTGCAGCTGTGAAGCAGGGGGAAACACATGTATAAAGTTTTTCCTTCCTCAAATATGGCGAGACCGTCTCTGTTTTCTCAAGGTGGACCCTAAACCACTTTTTTTGATGTTTTCGCACTTTCAAAGTAACTGTGGGTTTTCTAAACGTACATTTAACCCAGCAGAAAGGGCCCTGCTTCTCTGCTGAGATAAATTAGCAGGGCTGGCTTGAAGTCAGTGGGCCTACTGCAGACTGCATCATCTTCAGATGCGGCCCGTTGACACGTTTTCTTCAAAAAATGTATCTAGTGAAAAAGCAGCTTCTCTATTTTACAACATCCTGTAGGGTTGATAATTGAGGCCCACTGAAAGCATTGACACCRACTGCACGCTCGAGGCTTTGTCAGCGTTGTCCCTGGGCCCACACCGCCTAGTTGAATTCCTGGTTGTTCTCCCACCACATTGCTACCCACAGACTCTGGCAAAAAGCTCTTTCTGTGTCAGACTCCTTCCAGGCTCTGGACTCTTTCCATGTTAGTAAGTTGAGACAAGGTGTTAAGACTTGGAAGGCATTGCTGTTATTTCCTAAATGGAGAAAACTATATTAGACTTTTCTGAGCAACAGGCAGGCTTGGCTTTTCTCTGGCTTGTCGAAAGGTGCCTTGGGTATGAGTGCGTGAGCAGACTGCAGCCAATTCCTGCCTACTTGGTTTGTTCAGCTCTACACAAGTGTGGGCTAGGCCCCTTTTGGCTCAACATGTTCTATATCTGCTTCAGATATGGGTGGGAGGGGAAGTGGATGCCACCCGCCACTGGTGCCACCTCGTTGCTAGGAGTAGAGATGGAATAGCAGCAGCAACAAACTAGAAGGGAAAACTTCTTTAGCAGAAAAAGGTTTGCTACTGGATGGGGCCTAAAAATGTTGCTCTCCCATTTGAAGAAGGGGGTTATGGTGATCTCAGGGATTCAGTTACTGCTGGAGTGCTCTGGAGTCTGCAAGCCTTGTGGGAAAGGGAGACCTGTACTCTTGGACAGCCTGCTCAGGGCCTCCTAATGATCTTGGGCGATGAGTAAGTCAGCAGGACATGAGTTTAGCTGTGTGTTTTTGACGTGGGACTTAACATWTGGGACACAGTAAAGCTTTGTGCTGGATCATCTAACCAGATGGGGTTTGAAGTGGTGTTGTTACCAACTCTTTGCTGCATTCTGGGTAAAGAAGGTATTTGCAAAAACACTCCCCGGGGTTGGCTGTGATAATGAGGCTGCTCAGGGTGACACAGCAGAACTCTGCTGTTTTGGCTTTTTGTGATGCCAAAGAAAGGCCAACATGAGTGCTAGCAGGAACACAACAGTATATGGTGGATTTGGCTGCAGCATCTGGCATCAGTTGTGCCAGAGACTGGACATGGGACAAACAGCTGGAAACAAATGTATTTAATGACCTTTACTTCTCTTTGCTGATGATCACGCATGATTTTCCCTGGTTATCCCAACTTCCAATTCATCCAAAAGATGTGTCAGATGCATTGTTTCATGGGTCCTTGGGCTGTTGTTGATGTGGGAGTGTTGAGATGCAGCTGTGACCTGTTGAGAGTAGTATGGCTTTTCTCTTCCCTGTTCAGCATTAATGACATAACTTGTAATGTGAACGCTTGTAAATCCTGCTGTCTAAGGGACAAGCAACAGCCAGAGGGGTGCAGGTGGCAAAGGTGTATGTATCAGAGGTGTTCAGGAGAAAGTTTGTAGGGCAGCCTCTTTCTGGCATTCATCCCATTGAAATATCCTCTACCCATTGAAAAATTCCTACCTCTGAACTAAACACGGGAGCCTGGCCCCCCAGCCTTAGGGTGAATTCATTCCTCCCTCCTGTCTCTGCGTGTAACACAGCCGCTGACTAAAGGCAGTGATGGCAGCTCTGAAATGAGAGGGAACAGGGGAGCAGAGCAGGGTCGTCTGAGATGTTCCAACCTTCACACGTCTTCCACCTCCTGGCTCTCCRTCTGCCAGCTCTCTCCTCTCCATGCAGCATGTTTCTCTCTGGCTGCTGGGGAAACGGGAGAGGGGCCCATTCCCTATCTCTTATCCTGTATGAATCAAGTGGTCACCTCTCCCTGCTCTGCAACTGGTGGCTTGCCAGCGGCACAGACAGATGCCCTCCCTGTGCGTATGTCCAGACAAACAGCATCAGTCATGCTTACACATCAGAGTGAAGGGATGAGCCAGCGGCAGGGTGAGCCTGGTGCCAGCCCAGCCTTCCTCCAGGCAGCGGGGCACTTGCGCGGCGGTCTGTGGGGTGTTTGCCTTCAGCATGCTGCTCAGCCCACTCAGGCAGCAGGGTGATGCGGAGCCTCTGTTTAGGAGCGTCCAGTTTTTAATCTGCCCGAGTCTGCTTTAACCTG
The DNA here is from genome assembly GCF_003343035.1 of Apteryx rowi. Classification (NCBI taxonomy): domain Eukaryota; kingdom Metazoa; phylum Chordata; class Aves; order Apterygiformes; family Apterygidae; genus Apteryx; species Apteryx rowi. The sequence goes on from NW_020449085.1 coordinate 3,287,346, forward strand.
AAAGCTGTTAGAGGTGGGTGGTAGCAAACTTGTCTCCGGTGCCCAGCTTCGTTGGGACTGATTGTGTTCCCCGGGCACGGAGGTAGCAGATGTGCGATTGGTGGGCAGGGGCAGGACTGGGGATGTAGTCGTGCCTCGCTGGCGAGCGCCTGGCCCTCCCTAACGCCTGCCTGGCCATGCCATCAGAAAGCAGGCAGCCAAGCGAGCGCTGCGCAACGAGTGGCCTGTTCCGTTTTCCCTAAGCGGAGCCCCCCATCCCTTCCTTTCTGACCAGTCTGACTCAGCTGAGACAGGAGACACTGGGGTGGGGGTTCAAAGCCGTTTTTAGAGATCAAAGATCAGGCAGGCTGAGAAATCTTGTAGCTGAGAAGCTGCTGTYGGGAACAGCTCTGGCAGGTTCGCTCTGCGGCCAGTGCTGGCTTGAGGAGGTAGAGGAGCCCCATTCAGCCTGCTGCCTGTACCTGTCCCCGGGGGACATTATTAGCACATGTTCAAGAGAAATAAATATGTATATAGTGACACCAGAGCAGCAGGTTACTAAGGCACAATTGGCAAGTGAAGAGAAGGCATCTGATGACAGGAGAGACTGAGCTTATGGAAAAATGCTTTGTTCAAAGGTTCCTCTTCTGGGAGGAGGACTCGGCAAGGAGGCTGGGTGGTGCCTCAGCCTGCAGTGAGACAGCCCGTTGCCATCAGTCACATAACATCTGCTCTTGCATTCAGTACGAGACCTTGACACCTAGCAGAGGGGGAGAGGCAGAAAGAGCACTGTGGGAGCAGGGACTATTACACGCTTCCTGCAGGCCCGCGTTGGAGTCACAGCCCTGGGACCAATTTGGAAAAGGTGCAAAAAGTGTGCTGGGGGCAGAGAGTGGAAGCTGCAGGCTGAGAGTGGAGAGGAGGAAGATGGCTTGAACAGGGTTACCCTGCCACGCATCTTCCTCTTTGGTTGTGTCTCTGCTTTAAAAAGCCTCTGCTGCCTTGGCTATCACATCTCCTGTGCCCATGTAATTGTTTGGGACAGCGATTATCATTGAGGACACGTGCAGCCTGAAGCCAGCAGCTTGCGTCTAATGCCTGGTGACACTCCGAATGTGATGTCTGCTGATGAAAGGGGTCGCCAGCAAGGAGACTCCAGAGAGCTGCTTGCTGCAGAGAGCGCTGTTGTTGCTGCAGACAGGATAGACACCAACCTGGGGAACTCGCTGGTGTAGGAGGCCACATCACAACTGGAATTTCAAGAAAAAAAGGGCCGACTTGGCAGTGCCTAAATGCTTGTGGTAGGGAACAAATCTCCTGCTTAAAGTGAACTCTGGAGTCTCAAGAGTCATAGGTGGTGTGCCAGGGCAGACCCTGCATTCGCAGCAATGCAGGACAACAGGCAGCAGCTCCGAGCACTTGGGTGCAGTAACTGGAGAGGTGGTCCTTGAGAGGGGAGCACTGAAATCCTGTCTTGCCTTGCTGGAGGATTTGGAGGGCTGAGGGTCTGTATTTGATGAAGGTGGTCTCAATGGGGATGGCTTGAGGCCACCCAAAGCAGAGGATGTAGAGCGCTAGGTGTAATGGGAACCCAGAAGAGGAACTTGCTGGGTTCAGAGAAGAATGGGATGTGTTATGAAGAGCGCTCTGGGCTGTGAAAGGAAACCGTGGTGACAAATATCACACAGATAGCCCATCATGGGATGGCTTGCAGCAAAGTTATGTAATAAAACAGCTGTGTTGTTGTGTCTTGTGCCAGCCTTCTGTCCTCTGTGATCCTTTCCGGCTGTTGGCTAACACACAGCCTTTCCCAAATTCCCATCACACTAGAGACTTGGACATGGCAGGTTCTTGATCAACCACAAATACACCACAACAGCTTAGTATGTTCTTCCTGCACTTCTGTTGGCCATGAGGTCATATCTGAATACGTCAAGGATTTTACTCCCATTAATGTCAGTGCGTGAGGATGACTATTAGATCTGTACAGCCAACAACACCTTGTGAAGACATACAAGAAGCGTCTTTGGGTGCTTCTTGCTTAAACAGTCATCCTAAAGAGTTCATCCCAAGCTGCGTCATGCCACATGGCATCAACAGTGCAAGTCCCGCCGTCTGGCTTACGTTAGCACCAGCGACTGCCTCAGTAACACCCATAGCTCTTTCCACAGTACTAGGTAAAGATGGAGAAGGTCACTCAAGGCTTCCAGCAAGGATCAGCTGTAGTAGAGTTGCCATCTTTGGTGTTTGCCAAGTACTGTGAGTAGCAAGTGGGGAAACAAGAACAAAACTCTGGAAGATCCCAATGCTGCCAATCCCTGGACAGGATGGGGTTGTATTTCAATTCTCTGATCAAAAGGTGGAGCCAGAAACCCTGGAGCTACAGAAGAGTTTGCTTCCTGCTATGAATCAGTACATTTGATTGCTTCAGCCTTTGGGAGAGCTCTACCATGCTGTGCAAGCAGCACTGCTGAGTCAGGTGCTGCTCCAGCAAGTGGAGAAACTCCGTTCAATGGGTGGATGCACAGATTGAATGATTTTTCCATGTCAGGACTGAATTACACCAGGAAGCTAACATAAAGATCTGTTTCCCAGGCAATTCCTCCAGGAGACTTAAGCTGGTATAGGAGGAAGTTCTTTTTGTGCTGCCATGTAGCTGCTCTTAGAGCTTTGATCCTGGGTTCAATAAATGTATACCTTTCCTATGTCAGGGGCCAACTCTCACATTAATTCGTGCCTCAACTCCATTTACTTCAGCAAGGCAGGATGTGGAGTAAGAGGAAGATCYGGGTTTTTCTTCTTTGCGAGCTGCTGAGTAAATGGAGGGGAAGGAGCCTGAGGTCCTGCAGGTGCTAGACACCATTCAAGAAGCTCCTTGGGGATACAGCGAACACTGAGAAACAGCACAGGCTTCCACGCCTGGAGCTGGGAGAGCAGTTTTTTGGAGCAGCGAGGAGAGACCGTGGCTGGATTTGAAGTGGAGGACATGTAGAATGAGATAGAGCAGTCCCCAGGAAAGATGAGAAGGTGGAAAACAGATTAAAGGAGGGGGCAATGAGGAGAGGAAGAGGGATAAGAGGAGGAAGAAGTAGCAGTGATGGTAGAATTGAGTCTCCTGAAGTGCAGTAATCGGCTCACAGCTTCCTTCTCCCCAATCCTCTTACACTGCTCCCATTTCACATCTCTCCCCAGATTCTGCCGTGTATGTTAGCAGAGATAAAAGCTCTCTTCCCACGCTGGGCTCGTCTCCCTTAGCATGGTTAATCGCAACCTAATGTGGCAAACAGTCTTCTTGGGAGATGCCCTGAGCCTGGCTCCTTTCTTTCTAGGTGCCTCCTGCCTTTTTCCCTTCACTCCTGCTTTCCCTCATGCATGCCCTCCTCCCCCAGCACACACCACATGCCCCTGCAGGCTGCATGGCTGTCACGTGGCTGTGATAAATGAGCTTCATCTGCACTGAAAATTAATCACATTGTCATGCTGGCAGAGGATGAGGCAGCTGCATGAAATGCCTGAATCTCTGGCTAATTTATCACAATGGCCGGATGCAGAACCACTCTGCAGCTTAACAACTTCTGCTGCGTGGGGACATGCTCAGTAGAGCCAGCCAGTGCAAGAGAGCCTCTTAGTACGAGTGCGAAGGCTGGGCCTGGAGGCAGATCTCTTGGGATGCACTTCTTCTCTTCAAAATGTCCCGGAAGGACTTTTTGTGGCTCAGCAATTGATTTTCAACAAAGAGAATCCAGCAAGAGGTTGCTGGTGTCCAAAAGCTGAAGGACTGAAGCTGTTAATGATGGCCTAGCTCCCTGCATGGGTCTGGTGCCTGTAAGCCATCACAGTGATCCCGTGACCTGAACCTGCAAATTGCTTGTGACCTTTTAGGCTGGAAGGACATTCAAAAACCTGGATATGCTTACAACGGCAAACTTTCCTCTCTGCAGAAGGCAGCACCAAAGCCATTGCTGACAAAGAGGCTCTGCCACCATCGCTCATCCCAGGGAGTTGATGGTGAGCACAGCTGGAGCCTTGCGAGCGAGCGAGCGCCCACCAGCCCACCCAGCTCTGCACCTCACCACTGGCATGGAGCAGCCCCTCAGTGCACTTGATTTTGACTCTGTTCTTTGTTGCAGACGATATTATGCCAAAGCAGCCTGTGCAGGCAGACTATCTGGCATATTTTACGTCTCCAGCAGAAGTAACAGTTGTGGGGTGAGCAGCAGACTAATGATGAAAATGGATTTTAAGAAATTATTCCAGGACTTTCAGAAACCCAGTGTCTGCTGATGGTGGAGCTTGAAGCTGCCTGGCTAGGTTGATATGACCTGTTCTCTTAGTTATTAGTATGCTACTTATCAGAAGAAATACTTACATCAGCAATGCTGTCTGCAACATAAGTGCGTGCCTGTGATGTGCTGGGTATTATACTTGTGCAACCAGCTCCAGGGCTGATGTCGCTCATCTGCTGCTCTGTTTACCTAATGGATCTATGCCAGTTTCTAGTACAAAACATTAGGGATGGGAGCTGGATATTTTATTGGTTGCTTCTGGTGTTGCATGGAGGGATGTACTTCTCTTTGGGAATCCAGATCATCTATTCAAAAAATCCTGCTTGCTTAATGCCAACTGTTCCTCTCCATTTCAATACAGACTTGGTTGAACAGACTGTGTCTTCTTTTCCTGCCATTTGAAATTTGCTGTACCACATCTTTTGCTTAGGCACATGTGCAGTTACAGGGATAATGTTTAGAAAGCTTATTTCTTGCTGGTGCCTCCCTGTGTCAGGGGACTTTAAGATTGCTCATTACAAAACATCTGTATGATCGAAAGGATTTGTTTATCAGCAGATTTAGAACAGTTTCTCCTAGTGCTGGGATTGGACAGTGAGTTCAGCAGATAAAACTGCATGTTGTGTAAGAATTTCAGGAGACCGTGTCTGTCGGTTCTAGTGACTTGGCCCCCTAAAAGGGCTCTGTCACTGACCTTGGCCAGATCTTCCCAAGCTCTGACACTTTTGGAGGGCTGGTGGCCCATTGTTACCACAGGCTACCTTGGAACGTGGTCAGAAGGAGGCCAGGGAGGTCATCTACTTCTTGTCTTAGGCAAAAGCAAAACAAGACAGCGTGGAAAGTGCTGGCTGTCCACTCACGTCAGAAGTTGAGCTTGTCTCCCACAATACCAGCTCATTCTACAGTGAAGAGTTTGCCTGGCCAGGCTGGACCCTGTTTGCTTAGACTCATGTCTAGGACAGATGTGGGTTCTTCAAATGGGTTCACTGTCACTTGTCCTATGGCAACTAATTACAAACTCCAGAGAATATTCAGCTCTGGATTGTTCATTAACTAATTGGAAACTTTTCCATGAGTCTCAGCAGTCCCTCTGTGACAAGAAAGTCACACATTCATTGTCTGCTTTCTGATTGCTTTGTCCCAACTTTATGAATAGAAGCATCTTGGAAGAAGTCCGCTGAGACTGTTTTCCTGGAGTAACAGCTTGAGAGGGAGATATATTGGGGAAGGGTTGAGAGAGAGCCAGAGGGGTGTACGGAAAATAGTTGGCCATTTTACAAATATTTTCTAGTATTACATTTTACTTAGGGAAGACATTGTTTGAGTGTGTGCGTAGGCTCTGAGTTGTCCCAAGTCCCCAGGACCGTCCCTGGTTGAGACAAGAGCAGGAGATTTGGTGACTGGTAGTTCCCTGCCTCAGCCAACGCTGGGGCTGTGCAGGTAGGCCTGGCCTCTGCTACAGCATTAGCCAGCTCAGCTGTGGCTGTTGGCAGTGAAATATGAGCAAACTTCTGTATGTAGACTTGTTGCTGGTACAAGTCCCGCTGGTTTGCAGCTGTATTTCATACATCTATCAGGTGTCTCCTCGAATTTGTTGTTCTCCTCTTTGCTGTCATCACCAAGTGCAAACCTGCTCTGTTTCCTACAGCTGAGGGGCTTTTTGCATGCGCTTGGTCCTGTTTATTTTGCATTGTCTTTGCTTGCTTGCCAGGACAGCGTGGAAAGTGTCCTCTTACTGCTCCTCATTTGTGTGTGGCGAATTTGGAATAGCTTTATGCTCTCTCTCTTCCATGTGCCTTCTGTCAAAACAGAGGTGTCGTCAAGTCACCAAAGTGGCATGTTTCTGCTCATTTATAGCTACAAAGAAGTTTTTCCTCAGAGCTCCCTGCTTTTTTTGGTCCCCCAACTCCATGGAGACGTTTTGATCTAAAGGAAAGAGCCATCTCCCCATTTGTTGCTTCCTATCCAGAGGCCCTGAAAGGGTCCATGTAGCAACACCTTGTGGTCCCATAATTTATTGACTTATAGTGAACTTGCCATATTTCACAGAAGATCAAGTATGTTTGGAAGGGAGAGCTGCTGACAATATGAGAGGACTGTGAGTGGATGCTTGCTCTGGGATGCAAAATAATGGAGAATAAAGTAAGGCAACTTGCGGATGTCCTGTATCATAACTGATGTTATTACTTCAGCTTGGTTTGAAGGGGCTCTCTGTGAGCCTGGAGACAGGTCTTTTGGAAGAGACTGGAAACAGTTGCTCTGGCCGCTGGTCTCTGAAGATTTCACTATGATTCTTTTTGCAAATGTTGTCAGATATATTTTTTTCTTGCAGTTCAGCAGAAATGTACTGAAACAGTTGTACTTTGTGATCTGAAGTTACACACTGCCCACGTTTTCCTGTTGTAAGGAGAACTGGTCCCTTGTTTTCAGAGGAAAGAGGTTTTATCAATAAAAATTGAGCTGCTGGTACTCCCAGCAGCTCCTCCAGACAAAACAATGCATTGTTTTTTTTCAAAACTTTAAACCTTTTCCTTGAGCTTAACTCATAAGGACATGGGCTCCCTTAAGCCCACAGTAAGCTGGCTTCCAGATCAATACAGCATTTTGGGGAGGGAGAAAAGGTGCTCCTAGTTCTAGTCTCCTTTAGACATGTGTCGATGATAATCCCTGGGCAAACAGCTATTAACTGTGAGCAACAGAGTAAGAGGGAACCGCAAACTCAAGTCTAAGCATCTCTATCTAAGCCCCATCCTCAAATATTGTAGCCTGTCAGTTTGCCTGTCATTCTCTTGATTTGGTTTTCCTCCTGCCTGATTTGCATGCTCCAAAGTGTTTGAGAGCTGTGTTTGAGACAGCAAGCACAGCCCGACCGTGGCTGCATGCTGCTGCTGGGTCATAGGGCTTCCYAGGGACAACCCGTAATCCTTTTTTAAAGCCTGATGGGACAAAAGGTGCTTTCTAATTGGAAATTTATTTAAAACAAGTCTAGTTCACTCTGCTCGGAGATATAAATCCATGGCACACCTCTTGGGAGAAGACTCCCTTTGCTCTTCCGCCAGGACAGGCCTCCAGAAGGCACCTGGCTGGAGAAGCATCCCAAGTGAGCCAAGGAACTGAGGGGCTGAAGGTGTTCTTGCTGGGGCAGAGCTGGCCTGGTTTGCTCTCTTACCCTTCCCTGGGAACTCTAATTATTTAAGTGACTGTTTCAAAGCTCTCAGGAGAGGTGGCTCTTTGCACTGCTCTGTGCACCATGCCAGGTAGGAGATGGAGAGGTGTGCAGCCAGACTGATGCTGATCATGGCCCCYCCTGGGACAAGAGGCACTTTGACCCCTGGTGTCTATTATCCTGATGTTCATTCATATTTTGAATCCCCTGAGAGCCTGTCTGGTGTGTTTTAGCCTTCAGTTAATGCAGAAGAAGAATTAATGTAGTCTTTGCTCAGGCCTGTTCTCAGAGTGAAGCAGCTGCTACAGGGAGAAGTACTCCCAGAGGTGCCACTGCTCACTCTGGTAATGTCCGTAATGGGTTCTGGTGGTCAGTGTTGCTCAGACTTTCCAAGGTTGGCTATTTTATCAGGCTTCCTTATTTTATTTTCTTCTTTTTTTTTTTCAAGTCAGGACTAGAGCCAAGGTGTTCCTTATTCCTCAGTCTCTCCTCCCCTTCTTCAAGAAAATGTTGATGGAAAAGTTAGCAAAAACTTCAGAGCTTTCACTCAGAGGCTTTCAGGGGTCTTGCAGTTAGGTAGAGCATGCTCTTGTCCTCTAGGGCGGTGCGTTTCTGGTCGGACTGCTGATCTTGAAATACAATGTGATCTCAGAGGGGCTGAGATGAACGTGTGGCCAGGGTGACTGTACTGCGTGCAGACTAGGCAATCCATGGGGGCACCCATTTCGTTAAACTGTTTTGGCTGAACATGCAGTATTTGCATGAAACTATTTCATGCAGATTTCCAGACCATTTTAGCTGAAATGGTGTTACTGGCCCTTGGCTTTGTATTTACGCTTCTGCCCTCTGTTAAAGCGCAAGACAGACTGGCTTACACCCCTAGGTTAGTGGGGATACTGGGTTGGAGAGAGCTAACACTGAGGCATTACATGGGGTATTGCAACTGTGCGGTGACGCATACGCAAGAAGTGATTCAGCAACCTTGCATGTAACAGCTCAGATCGCCTTGTTAGGTGCCTGACAGCAGAAAGAAGCTATGCTGGGTAACTCTGCAAGATGGCTTTGGGTTGGCTTTGTTTGAGATGGAAGATTTAAGATCAGTTGCAGGTCTAGCCAAAGTGGCGAAGGGGCTTGCCCATTGCTAGTGTCAGGGCAGGCGGGTCCTGCTGGTTCCGAGGAATGCCGGTGACAGCCGCCAGTGCGCCCAGTGCACGAAGTGGCAAACATGCTCCTCTTTGTATAGCATGCATGCGTGCATGTCGATGCTCAGTGCCTGTAGTTCACCCTCTGAATGCAGATGCAGCCCAGGAAGGGAGAGGAGTCACTGCGCACCCAGTCAAAATGAGGTTTAACCCTTGGGCTTTCACATCAGTGACAGAACACAGCGAGAAATCCCACCCGCGGTCTCTGCCACGTCTTTAGGAGGTTTGCCAGCTAGCTCTCTCTTCTTACTTGAATGGAGGTACCAGACCTCTCCCCACGCCCACATCCTTCACCAGTAAGGCGCAACAGAGAGTATCGCACCGCAGCCCTGCAGAAATGTCACTAGTCCTCCTGCCTGCTCGTCTGTGTAATCCTCATGGCTGGAGAGCAGCAGAAAATAAAAGCTCCAGCTGATGGGAACCAGCAAGACCCCCTCTTACCTCAGGTGACTGATGGCTCCRTTCAGAGTTGGCAGCCCTCTTGGTAGAGGGGTCTGCAGCTCAGAGTGGAGCAGCAAGAGGGAGACGGAGCAGTACAGACTGTCCCAGCGCCTGCAAGCCATGGGCCAATGCTGCTGCCCCGTGCAGCTCTGAACACCACGGGTGGGCTCCAGCGGAGCAGCGGTGGGGATCTGGTCCCGCTTGGGGACAGCAGTGTAGGAGAGCTCTGGGGGCATGCAACAAAGCCTGAGGGCAGGAGGCTCTGGGGCACTGACCAACCTTGGCGGAGGGCAGCGCTCGCCTGCCCTGGACAAAAAGGTTTTTTCAGATGTCTGTCAGAGCCTCTCCAGCACCTGCCAGAAGTTGGGGACAGCCAGTTAATTGCAACTATTTTCAAGCGCTTTGCCACGCTCTCCAGTGATTGCTGCTGAAGCACCCAGGCCTTTTAGGATTCAGAATTAAGTTTCCAAAAGGACCTGCACTCTAGGAATTAATTTGTTTGAAATCTCTCTTTGCAACCATGTGCGGATCCCCATGTACCAACACCTGGGGCAACATGGCAGCCTGCTAAAAGAACTGTGATTGCAGGCCTGACACCTTATAATTGGCCGCCTGTCTTTTTCTAGGTGCAAATAATTGTGCCACAAATTACATCACGGTTAACTATCCATTTTCACTGAGGATTCGGTCAGGTATCCTAWTAACATCAACAGCTCCTGTAATTATTCAGGCTGACAAAATCAGAAGCCAGTAACGATGTCCTTTGGGTATAAACACAGAGTTGGGTGTAATTGCTTCCCTTGGCAAATGCCAGTGTTTCAGCACTTGCTTCCAGCCCAGTTTGGGATGAACTTGAAGCTTGTGCTAGTGCAGGTGTTCTGAGAAGTGTTACTCTGAAAATGCTGMAATGGAAATCGTCGAGCAAGCAGAAGCGGCAGCAGGCTGCAAGTGTTTGCTAGTCACTTTGGAGGTGGGAGAACCCTTGGCTGACTTGTAAGCCCTGCGGAATTGAATATATATGAAGGATGTTCCCACTGTCTACAGTGAAAAAGTCAGGGAGAAGGTGGTAGAATAGTTCATGTTTCACTAGAAAATGCAATACGGTTTTGATGCTCTCCACTCCTGAGTACAAAGGAACAGTAGGCAATACTGACCCTCAAGTTTTCTGTTTTCAGCTCCTTCAATTTGCTTTATCAATTTGGTTTATCAGTGCCAAAGAACTGGAAGTGTTTCTTTGATTTTCTGGTTCTCCTTTTTACCGCTGGGCAAAGAATCTGAGTTTAATCTTAAGTTAGTTTTGTTGCTGGTCGTGACTATAACACTCTTACCTCCACCCCCCTTCCAGTCAGGCCCCACAATACCGGATATCCACTGGCAGGAGAGGGCTCAGGAGGGTAGTAACGAGAAAGACCTTTGAGCAGTAGAGTCTTAAAGGAGATCACTGCCAGGGAGAGGAGTCGGTAAGAGCGGCGTGAGGGAGCAGAGGACACCAGCGTGTCCCTGTCAGCCCTGGGAGATGGTGGTGAGCTGTTTCCAGCTGGTCTTTACAAAACATATCCAAGCCAGGCTCGTGACTTCTCCTTTCCTGCTTGTATCTTGTTAGTGACTGGTGGATGCCATGGATTTTAGTGGCATCTTGTATTTTCCTCTCATAAGTCACAGATAACAATATTCTGTACTTCCCCAAGGATGCTCCGTATGAGTCAAGCCCTGGGCCAGTCACTCGAAGGAGCTGTGAGCCTCGCTCTGATGCAAACCTCATATACCACGTTAAGAGAGGGCACTGCCCTCTGAGACCATCGCCTGCTGCGAGCTCGACGGGTGGCAGGGCCAGGCCGTAGGCTGCAAAACACCTGCTGAGGCAAGCGGCCACGCTGGTACCGGCACGGTGCACAGTACTGTCCCGGGGAAGGCGCATGTCCCTCTAAGCACAAGCACTAAGCTGCAGCCACGTCGTGACTGTCCTGCTGCTGCGCATGACCCTGTGGGGAGCAGGAAAGGGGGAAGACTGTGCTCGCGGCTCTGCAGGCCTTTCCCCAGCAGCGAGTGGCAGGGTGGCATCGCAAAAGGACCCTGCTGCTATGGCTTCTCAAGGAAGCCACAGGAGAAGCACAGGTTTAGCTAGGGGCATGCATTGAGACCACAGTGCTCCTGGGGCACCCAAGTGGCAAAATCTGTGATCCCTCTGCCCTGTGGTTCAGCGTGTTGCAGAGAGCTGGGACCCGCTGGAGATTTTTGGCTAATCCTCCTGGCGTTTGGAGCTGGGCCTTTGCTGCAGCATGCCCGGGAACCTGCCTGTGAACCGCTAGCCAAACGTGAACGGCACCTTTGTTAAAGCCATCAGTGCTCCTCTGAGCTTTGCCTTTTGGTTTTGTTTTATGTTTTCTTGGGTCTTTGCGCTTTTAGCTAGAACTGGAAATGCCAGGCTCCCCTGGGGGAGGCCGTTCTTGGCATGCTTTAAAGCCAACTAGAGGGAGCTGGAATAACCTGATACGACTCTGTGGAGCCTGATTTCTAGTCCCTGTAATTAAACACCCAGCTGTTGAGATCTTTTATGTGTATTCGAATTGAAACTTGGCAGGCTTGTGACTAGCAGGAAGCTGGCTTCAATGACCAAGATCTATTGCATTCTTAAAGCAAACTCCATTATATTCAGGCCAGGATGGGCAGGAATCTAAGCCTGCCAGAAATGCTTTTATGGACTGAGCTGATTGGATTGGGTGAGAASTGTTGCCATGCTATTACTGATACCTAATTCACAGGTGGAGATGAGTTTTGGGTTCCCTAAGCCCTCAATCCCCTGCTATTTCACCCAAGCTATGGCACAATAAACGTTAGAGATGGAGTTTCTAGAAAGCAAAAAGAAACCTCAAACCCCTCTAAGGCATGTAGGGGCCATGAGGTAGGAAAACAGAATACATGAAGGTGAGGCACAGTGCCGTGGTCCTGGAGGGAGAAGAGGGCTCAGCCACTGGAGATTTTCCATGCAGAGTCTATGCTGAGACTGAGTGAAAACCTTCCTATCTTAGTTGAGTGGGCAGGATAAGATGGCTGCTCCTCTGAACCGAGACCCTAAACTTGGGATTTGTCCATCACTAGCTATAACACACAGAGAAGTAAATGTCACTTACAAAATTTATGAAGGAGATGCCTCGCTAGTCTCCTTTTTAAGGTTATACTAAAAATTAAACCACATTTTCCCCCACAGGGAAACTGCAGACTGTCATTGTAAAAAATGTCCCTGTGTGTCGTTGAGCAGCATGCATGTGCGTGTATATAGCATAGTGGGATTGAAATGCAGGGCAGCACAAAAGGCACAGCTCACACGGCTGTTTATCTGAGGAAAATCTTTATTTATATATATATTTTTATATCATAATTTCCTGGCCGCATAAAAAAATCAGACGGTTACACAAGCCCAGAACAGAGTTTCCAGTATAAAAACTTGGCGCATGTCTTATTTATACAGCCTAAGCTGCAGTGCATAAACCATACCCCTCGCCTCCGTCTCCAGCCATTTTGAAATGTCATTATGATCATGAAGCATGATGTTTGGGAGAAAGCCTTGCTCCATGCTGCAGTGGGGCTGACGCCCTGCAAAGGTCGCTGCTGACCGGTGTCCCTTCTCCTCAGCCCAGACCAGCTGTGCTGTTTCCTTCCGGCTGAGAAGCCTGTTTCTCCCCATTGCCTGCCTGCAAAGGGATCTCGCCCAGATCTCTTACCTCCATGTGACTGAGAAGGGGAAGAGGTAGTAGCAATCCCTGACATGCTTGGAGGATCAGAGCCACGTTTGTGATGGGGTCTGTGTGAGCTGGGAAGGGGACCATATCTCCTGCCTGCTTATCCCTGAAATGTCGGTCTGGTTATGGTCAACACCTTCCTACCTGCTTGCTCTCTAAACCATCAGACTCCATTTTATCCATAAATCTCATCAGGGAACTGGACAGGCTTTCTTAGCAGTGCTTGCTGCTTCTATTCAGGGTAGAGCAAGAGACCTTCCAAACGCTGGTAGGGCTGGTGATTACGGGCCCACGTTACATAAGCGCTGTCAGCTCTGAGAAGATGCTCATTTGAGGTTCAGTGCGGAATCAGCTTGGTTTTGATGGGCTCTTTTCTTTCCCTCAGTCACAGGGAAGCTAGAGATGCAACGGACCTAATACCTATCTGCCTTCTCCGTTGGGCGCGCTGGCTCTGGTGTTTCTCACAGATAAGCATTTGCCACCCCAGTCTCTGGGGATCCCACCTGCCTGTGGCTGACTTCTGGGTCCTGGGGCACCTTGCTYCTGAAAACCCCTGTCCTAGGGTGCAGGCTCGGGTTCCTCTTTCCAGTTCCAACTGGGGTATGTTCTCACTTGGACAGCACCATCCAAACACGTGGCCTTTCTGTGCTTTCCTGGCATGTGGCTGGAAACTCACGTTGCCCTCGCAAGGATGCTGGGACTCGGTCTCAAATTTGGCTGTGCATGATGCAGATGAGTTCTGGGGGAAAGGTTTCCTTTCTGGAAACTTGTGCTTGGGAGGAAACTGATGTCTTTCCCTCCCGGTCCTAGCAAAGCACCATCTGTGGCCAGGGGCCTCCTCCTGTGGCTCCTGGCTTGCCCCCGCTGCCCGTGGTGGGAGCCCCTGCTGCAGGAGGGAGGAGGAGGCAAAAGCTGTGGCCGAGGGGCCAGCTCTGATCCAGCCCCTTGTGCTCCGTGCAACTGGACAGGGATATGAGGCTTGGGGACATTCATCAGCTCTGGCAGTGGAGCTAATGCGATTAAGGGCTTTTCTCACCCTCCACTCAGTGCTCATTAACATTTCCCTTCTAAGACGTTTATAAGCATCACTGTTCATCTTGCCGCAGCCTTGGCTTTTGATAAGACGAGCGCCTGRGCTGGCTGCGTGGGGGAAAGGCTTTCTGAATGAGGCTCGAAAGCCCGTAAACACTGCCCTGCCAATGGATGTGGCGGCAGAGGAGGAGATGCGACTGGGAGAGCAGCCATGCCGTGTTGTGTAATGTTATCAGCCCAAACGTTTCCTTCCAGGAAAGAGTCCTATTCATACCAGGGATTAAAGAGCTAAGGGAAGGCAAATGCCCTGGTTGAGTGAGTGTGAGAGATTATATCTGGGTAATCTGTGAATGGAGACCTGCAAACAACTTTCTCTTTGGTGTCACAAACCTATCCTCTACAAAGACAGAGGGCGAGAATCCGATTTTGGACGCCTCCTTCCCAGCTGTCTCACTGCAAACCCAGGCTACATCCAGGTCTCAGAGGAGTATTTTTATTTGGTCTTACAAGTAGGTCTTCAGACATCTTGAAATGGGTGCTTCATAGCCTGCATGCAAATGAAACCCTCTCGTGCACCACCCAAAGCCCTTCATAGCAGCAAGCCGGGGGCTTTGTGCTGCACATTCTCCCTTTCCTCTCATACTCTACACAGCCCTCCCATCTTCCCAAACAAGCTCCCTGATTCCCACTGCACACACATAGAAGCACACTCCGTGTGTCCATAAATGTGTGGTTTGGGCACAGTGCCCTGTTGCCCTGTTGTCAGAGCCCGGGGTGGGCGGCAATGTACACACAAGCACCTCCTGCTCTCCATTGCATCTGTTGCTGTCTGGGAGCCGGGGCGCTCTGAAGCTGTCTCCTCATAGGCAACCAGGGCTTTGGGAAGGTTAGCTGCAGACATGCAAAACGGGGATTATTAACAGAAGAGATCAGACACCATGCTGAGCTGGGGGCAGGGTTCAAGGCTAAAGAGAAAAGTCTGTCAACACTGACAAGTCACCAGCTGATCTTGTAGGGTTTTGACGTGTTGGACTGGATCCAGTTCCTAGGCGTTATTTTGGTAGTTGCCTAGCGGTGCCTTTATTTTCTGTCTTGTGCTTATCTGCCCCCTTCTCTTCATGTCCCCTTGTGCTACCACCAGAGACTTCTCCTTTGAACAAGCCTGTAGCAGACTGCCTTGTAAACTGGCATGTGGGAAGTGGAGGCTGCTTGTAGGAGCTGCTTGTGGACTTTCTATGGTGGCTCCCCACATACCAGATGGATGGTGCTGGTGGACAACTGGCCTTTTCATTCTGTGAGAAACCTGAGCAATGGAAAACTTAAGAAAAGAGCGCTTCAGGAGAATCATTTGATTGCCACAAAATGTGGACGTTGGAGCTGTGTCCCCTTGACCAGCCATGGTGTCTCATGGGCTCATTGGGGACTCACTGACCAGAGTGCACCTCCAGTCTGGGGAGATGAGGGCACGTGGCACTGTGAAAATTTGGAGCAGGGACACAGTTCAATGTTAAGTTGAATTGGAGCCAAACTTTGCCGTCTTTTTCAGTCATCTGAAATGTTTTAGTCTGTGCTGAACCAAAGTAGAAAAATGTATTTGATTTTTCTGAATATTTTAATTCTTCTACCAAGAAAAATTGAATTTCCCATGAAAATTGCATTTCCGATTTGGAAACAGGTTGTCATATGCCTATCAGCACTACAGACAGCTGATTTTTTAGGGACTAATGGCTGAAGATTGACTGATTCAATGTCTAGAAAGATGCATCCTCTGATTCAACCTTTTCCCTGGATTGGGGCTTTTGTGATTTTTTTGTCACATGTGGATTCCTAACAGCCTCACAAAACACAGGTTCCTGCTGCAGCTTTCCCTCGATTGAAACTAAGAAGGCCTCTCATCTCTATCCACCTGCCTGTTTTCATGAAACCTCTAGGAATTTAATATCATTGAGATTTCCACCTGTCAGTCAAATTCTGTTGACTCTGACTGCTGTGTTTRAGCGTAATTAGGGGAGACAGACAACACGTGGAGCACGTGATTGCATAAACCCAGTTTTCTTAAGGGGAAAAAAACCCTAGAACTCCCTCTTTAGAAAATTGTTGCCTTGTTCGGTRGCTATTGCCTCCCCCTTGACTGTCAAAGACCACAGCCAGCCCCTGGCGTGCCCAGCCGCGTGCGTGGGCACAGACTGGGCTGTCCCGGGCTGTGACGCCCCGGGCTGCTGCCACTTTGGGCAGGATGGATGCTGTTCTTGCAGCAGGGTGCAGGGAGACGGCGCTGAGGGCGCCGCGCTGTGACTTTGCCACTTCTGTTGGGGCACTGCATCTGCATTAAAGACATGGCACAAGCATYCCTAATTACACTGGGCAATTTCAGGGCAGACCCATCAAGTCAGAGCCATCCTTTAAAAATAAAGGAGCTTTTAATTAAAAGCACTAATTGTTAACAGTCTATTATAATGTGCATTAAGGTGTGATATTAGTCCATAAAATACCTGTTAAGATACTGGCATGAGTTTATTAGGTGCTCCTGGACATGAAAGCAACTTTAGGTGGTCACTGAAGATACCACCTWCAGCAGCAATTCAGCTCCAGGATGTACTGGTGAGAAGGGAGCTCCTGTGGTTAAAGCAGCAAACTGAGGGTTTGGAGGTGATGCCTGATTTTGCACAGTTTTCCAGGGTGAATTTGCCCGTCGTGTAGTCCGCGTGCCTCGTCTCGCCATTCATACAGGGAACACCAGCTTCAGTGGGTGAAGGGTAGGTGGGGATGTGCCACGAAAATTACTGAGTCTGTTACTACATCTAAAGGAGGCCATCTAGGTGGGAGAGCCAGGAAGGAGTGGGACCCAAAACTAGGGATGAGCTCGAGTATGGCTTTGGGGCGTAGCCTGCCTTGGGCATATGTTGCCTCCAGCTCGGTTATGGAGCACGTTAYGAGGCGGTGGGGCACGCTGTGGTAGGGTGGACGTTGTGAAAGTGCAAAATATCGTTGTGTTGGAAGAAGATGGATCCAAGACAAATTCATGGTGGAGACATCCTTTGAGAGAGATTAAGCACCATGTGACGGGTAGCTTGGGAAGGGCGTTATGCAAGTCTGCCCCAGTGGCTTGCGAAGAACTAGCTCCCCTGCGTGTCCCGGGGCCTCTCGCAGGCAGGGAAGCCCGCGAGGTGCCTCCGCGTGCGCAGGCAGGAGAGGCAGCTCGGCGCGAGGCGGCGGCTGAGGGCGAGCGGCAGCCTCCCCGGCGGTGGGCGACGTTCAGAGATGCCCAGACACAAACACCGCCGTCTCCTCGCGCGTGTTCTCGTAGCCGCTTTTATTCACCTTCCCCTCTCCTCTCCCTTTGGCTGGCGGCCCAGAGCCAGGGTTTTTATGGCTTTTTTCTTAAAAAAAAAAATTTTTTTTTGGTCTTTTTCAGCAAGAATAAATCTTTTATCTGTTGACTGTGAGATCATGCTGCAAACGCGGTGCTACAAGTCTTGCACTTTTTATGGCCGCCTCTGTCTCCTAAGTTGCTTGCCGCAGCTCGGCCTGTGCCCTGGATGAGTGCCGCTGGCCGAGAGGGAGCTGGGAAAGCCCGGGGGCGGGAGGGCTGCTGAACCACGGAGGGTCCCTCGCCGGGAGCGAGCGGCCTCGGGGAGACGCCGGCAAAGGGGCTCTCCTCCGCCGGCAGCTTCTCCCCAYGGCTCCCGGCAGCTGGCTCCGCTTGGCTCCCGGCGTTCGCTGGTGCGGAGCAGGGAAACTGTGCAGACGGGAAAAAGGGGGTGGTAAGGCGAGGAAAAACGKCTCGTTTTGCTTAATTATGACTGACGGTGACAGCCCGCATCTTTAGTTTGAAAAGTATCTGAGAGGTGGGGGCTGCTTCTCTCAAACGGGATAATTATGTTAATTAAAATGCTTTCTTTATCGCAGTTCTGATTAATAAAAACAGTTCCAGTGCTCTCTTTAAGCACGCTAACCTTCTGTTGTGCAGGAAAACTGGCTTTTCTCAGCAATTTATGACTTTTAAAACAGATTACAGCGGGACAGCCTGCTGCTTTCACGCAGTAACGCTTCCTACACAGGGGGAAAAAAACCCGCGGCCCACCACCGCCGCGGCCTCCTCGCAGGGAACAGACGGGGGGAGAGGGCTGGGGCGGCGGCGGCAGCGCCGCGGCGGGCGGCACCACGTGCCCGCGTGGGCTCCGTGGACGGGAGGCGTCGGGCAGCTCCACAGCGCTGTGCGAATGCCAGGGAATAAAAATACCACTTACTTCTCTAATTGCTGTTTATTTCCTCTGCAAAGTATTGGGATAATTAACAAGCTCCCAATTAAGAAAAATTACATGTAGGGGGAAAAACAGGTATCGGTGCCAAAAGAGCCGGGTTTGGTGCCAAAGCACGGGGAGGGAAGGGGCAGGGGCGGTGGTCCCGCTCGCCGGCCCGCGGCAGCCCGGCCTCGCGGCTCAGCCCTCCCGCAGGCGTCGCCGGTCCGCTTGTCCTCGTCCCTCTGTCCCTCTCGCTTGCTGCTGGACGGGTTTGCCGGTCTCTCTCCGCAGTCCCCGGGCCTGTGATTACGCTCTCCCTTGCCCGCCGGCGCGCCTTCCTCCCTCCTCCTCCTCCTCCTCCTCCTCCCCCCACCCGCGAGCGCTGCTCCTGCCCTTCGCCCGCTTTTCTCACACCCTCCTGAAGCCTTCCTCTCCCACGCACCCTCCTCCTCCTCCCCGCCACCACCAGTACGGCTCAGGCCGCAGCAGACCCCAGTACTGCGTCTTGGCAGGGCGAAGCAAGCGCCAGCATCCTGGCCGGGAGGYGGGCAGCCCTGCGCCACGCTAGCTGCTCGCGATGCAAGCAGGATTGCCGCACGTTTGTCCCCGTGTGCCGGGCCCCGGCGGCCCTTGGGCACGGCGGCCCGGGCTCGGCTGGGGCCGGGCTGCCCCCGTGCCGCGGCTCTGCTCCCTTGGTCGGGCRCTTTGGGAGAGGTGACGTTGTTGAAAGCAAGTGGCCGGGGGTCTCAGAGGATTTTGGGTTTTAGTCTGCCTTGTTCCTGTAAAAGAGGAAGCGAAGTGATGACTTGTCTCCAGTTCCGTGAAATATTACACATAAAAAGCCATCCTTGCTCGAAGGAATGACGGTATCGGTTTGATATCCAGCTGTAACCTCTGACGTGCAGCAGGGCAATTGGGTGACTTCATTGGGTTCACTTGACCTGATGGACTTCTTTGGGTGATCTACTAGAAAGTGAATGGACAGGGTCTGCAGAAGAGCTCCAGAGTCCTGCAGCCCAATGACACATGTGCGCGTGCACACACGCACACAGAACCATGCAATAGTAGTTTTGTGCTGTAAACCCCACCAAAAGGCTGCTCCAGGCGCTGCCTCACCATGCAAACACACACCGTGAGCCCYCAAACTCTTCTCAGCCCCTTAAACCTCTTACAGATAATTAATCCCGTGGATATTACAAGGCTTGGCAGGCTCAGCCCTGAGCTGTGAAGGCTTTGCCAGCCCRGTGACTGCCTCTCTCTGATTCCCTGCTTTCTAATCCTATTGTCACCCCTTCTGTCCTCTTCCTCCCCTTTGTCTTTCCTTTCCTTCCCATCCCTCTTCCCCCTCTCATGCTATGTTTGAAGTCCTTTGGGAAAAGAAGCTCATGGAAACACCTTACGCTTGTGGGGGAGAAGGGGAAGCCCTGGGGCCTCCTGCCTCGACCCTGTGTGCTCGGTATAAATGCATACAGCTTTAGGGTATCTATATGTAGGGAAGGCGAGGGGCCATGGCACTGGGCTCCCAAATGCATGCAGCGGGGACAGTACTGTCCCCCTCTGGTGCCGCCTGCGCAGGGTGCAATTGCAGCCCGGACAGGTAGGGAAATGGGACGGTCACACAGCGAAAGCACGCAGAGCTTCGCAGGGAGGTTGTCACCCTGCCCGGGGCCCGCGGCCGCCCGTCCTGCGCCAGAGCAAGGCTCGGGCTCCCGGAGCGCGGCCGTTTCCGTGCCCTGCAGGCTCAGCTCGGATTAGCTCGGCTCCTCTTCTCTCCTCGCTGCCCCGTTTACCTCTGCTATATTTACATGTCTGTTTTATGATTTCAATTTTTAATGCTTCTGCTCTTTGAAGATGCTTAATGCTTTGGAGTGGAACATTTTCTTCTGAGTCCTGAGTGCCAACTGAGGACAGACCAATAAATCAACTAATAACTGGAACCTCATTTTCTGCTCCCTTGGCTGCAAGTTAACCCTCCTAGTGCTGCCTGGCCTCTCCTGGTGCTTTGCCACGTGCCTCAGCAGCAGTTGGCTCCCAGCGCTGGGCTGGGTGGTGCGTCCCTGCGCCTGGAACGGCCAGGCAGGCGTCGGCTGTGCYGGGATGCATCAGGCACCCGGCTCCCCGCGCTCTGGGTGTGAAAGCAGCAAGTATCTGCGCGCTCTCTGTGCAGGCTTTGTGCATCCCTCTTTTTCCTTTGGCTGGAAGGTGTGGRATGGGAGGCCTTTGGGGTTCCCCAAGCTGGGCTGTGCCTTAAATCATGGTCTCCGTGAGCYGGCTGCCACCCGCTTTCCTCTGCTGTCGTCACCGGCCCTAGTGTGCAGCCGTGGGACACTCAGTAGAGCTGGAGACTCGCAGGCTGCCTGCGGAGCAGAGGCAGAAGCRTGGAGGATGGTCTGTCCGCAGGGTGGACGGCTGGAGCAGGTCACGCAGAGACCCGCGCCGCTCTGTGTTCGGGGACTCGCCTGCTTTCCAAGCTCTTGGCCGCTCTTCAGCTGGCTGAGCCGAGGGCTTCTGCATCTTTAAGATGCATAAAAGCTCTGGCTGCATGTGCTGTGTCTCATTCCCCTGCTGTTAGCGGCACCGCGTCAAACATGCCCCCAGATCAGCAGAGCTCCCAACAGCTGAGAAACAATCGCGAGGTGAGCTGGCCGCGTGCTGGCTCTGAAGGGCGTGCAACGCCCAGAGCCCCGGGGYGCTCCTGCGGCAGGAGCAGAGGGCGCGTGGCGACTGCCAGCCTGGAGCAGACAAGTGCCAGGTTCACAGCTCGGTGCCCCCCAGACCTCTGACTTCACTCCATAGGAATTACATCCAGAGAAACGCCTCTTCCCTGCTGCTTACACAGGTGCTCCCAGCCCAATAACTTGTGGCAGAACTAGAGGAATCCTTTAGGAAGGCATCCAGCCTCGGTTTCGCATTCTGCACTGGCAGCTGGAGAAGATGAACCTCTGGCACAGAGGCATGTGCTCTGCTCTGCAAGTCTAACAGAAAGTGGTAGATCTTAGGTAAATCCTCTTTCTAACTATTCGAGTCCCATAAAGATAGAGGACTTTCCACACTGCTTTCTTGGTTTGTTCAACTCCATTTACAGATCTTATTCATATCAATATCATCTAATCCTTTCAAGGAATTGCATGCTTTTAAGACCTCCTGTAGCAGAGTTCTGCAAGTTGCTCACAGTGCATATGTGCTTCCTCTTAGCTTCGCCTGTACCTGCAGAGTTGCATGCTTGARGATTCAGGTGCTACTCCTGCTCCTAAGCTGCTTTCCCCAAGGCAGACTGCTGGGTCTATGTTGCTGTAGTGTTTTACTGCCTGTTGAATTATGAAAGCGGTGCTTGCATCACCTGGCCAACAGCCATGGATGTATATCTTAGCTGTTCTTTGACTTCTAACTTGAAGGGGTTGCTTGTATTAGCCTCCACTCTTTCATATCTGGAGTTGGCTTGCGTAGCCTCAGTGAGCTGTGCTAACATGGCGTGCTGAGGCCAGCGTGGACTGGGCTCTGGGCAAACCCTGAGCGTGCAGACAGCGGTGCTGCTGGTGAATTCTCCGCTCCCTGCAGGCTGCTGTGGCACCGTGTTGCTGTACAGTTGGGCAGTGCAGTGTGCAGGGATACATGCTGGCAGCAGGCCAAGCAGTGTGCAGGAATGAGCCTTGGGGCTGTGCAGGGAAGCAGGCTGGCCATGCAAGGATGAGCCTTGGGGCTGTGCAGGAGTGCAAGCTGGGCATGCAGGGATGAGCCCTGTGCTACTCAGGGATGCAAGCTGGGCATGCAAGTTTGAGCTTTGGAACCATGCAGGGATGAGCCCTGTGCTACTGAGGGATGCAAGCTGGGCTTGCAGGGATGAGCCTTGTGCTACTCAGGGATGCAAGCTGGCCATGCAAGTTTGAGCCTTGGAGCCATGCAGGGATGAGACCTGTGCTACTCAGGGATGCATGCAGGGATGAGCCCTGTGCTACTCAGGGATGCAAG
>NW_020449085.1:3310044-3421502 GCF_003343035.1 Apteryx rowi
GGGAGCCCGGAGGCAGCGGCGCGCTGCCTCCAGCGCCCTGCCCCGCGCAGACACCGCCCGGCTGCTGGAGCCCGCGGGGCTGCGCACTGGAGTGCTGAAGCTCCATT
This sequence comes from Apteryx rowi, assembly GCF_003343035.1. NCBI lineage: Eukaryota > Metazoa > Chordata > Aves > Apterygiformes > Apterygidae > Apteryx > Apteryx rowi. The sequence goes on from NW_020449085.1 coordinate 3,310,152, forward strand.
AAACGGCCCCCGAGACTGGCACGTCTCCCCGATACCCCTCCACTGCTACAAAATTACTGGGCCGCATAATAATAATGAGGCCGTTGCTATGATATTCCCCCCCCCCCGCCGCCCTTGCTTTTTAAACACTTTTATCTTCAGAACTGTGTGCGCGTGTGCGCGCCTCGCTGCTGCAGGGAGCTCGAGCGGTGTGAACACTGCTGCAGGGGTCCCTGCGAAGGGCCGGGGCTGGGGCTCGGCTGCAGGGGACGGGGACCTGCAGGGCCAGGGGTGAGCCAGGGTTGGATTTGCTCGTCTGCTGTCAGAGGAGACTTGTCCCCGGGAGCCGTCCCTGGGCCTGGCCGCGCGGCCCCCGGCRCCCTGGTCCCCCGCACCCTGGCCCCCAGCCTGCTCCCTTTCAGCAGGTCGGCAGCGGCAGAGCTCTCGTGCTCGGAGCAGACAGCGTGGGCTGCCCAGTACGTCCCCATTCTTCCCAGTAAGAGCTGGGGAGGCGATGGGGGAACGGGGCCTCCTTCCTTCCAGCCTCGCGCTTCGCTGCGCTCCAACAGCCCGCATTGTGTTTATCCATAATTATAATGGGGYGACATGGTTACGGTTTCCAAACCCATACACAAATGCTTAATAACCCACAGTAATGCTTTCCTGCTATTAAATGGCGCAGACAGGAGCTGCTCTGCCTCTGCTCCTTCCCTGGTCCGGCACAAGCGGCRCACGGAGACGCACCTCCAGGCACGGCTGCGGCTGTTCCCGCAGGAGCCGGCAGGAGCTGCCGTGTCCGCCACCTCTGTCCCAGGCAGCAGCGGCCGCCGGGGCTTGCGTCTCAGAGCAGCACCTTTGCACCAGCAGATTTTTGCATCCACGCTCTGCAATTTGGGGCAGAGGATATCAGGGGTAAAATTTTCCATTGGAAAAAAGCTGTTTTTATCAGTCTGCGTTATCAAAATTAACACGTACCCATGAAACAAACGTTCACGTGGAAGAGTGTTGAACACATCATTTTGACTTCCATCTGTGGACAGTGTCCAGGAAATGCAAATGTATCGCTTTGATTCGATGTGTTTTGACTTTTATGTTTTAATTTAATATTCAGGTTATATTTAACATTTTATTATGGTTCCATATTTGAGAAATGAAATACTTGTWCCCTTACTGCAGCAAAACGCCTGACTGTTTCCCAGTGAAACGCGAGGGGTGTGGGTTTTCCTGAGTTCTGTGCTGTGGAAGATTTTGATTCTGTTCTGTTCAGTGCAAAACAAAGTTTTAAATTTAGGAATCTCTCACAAACCAGATATTCCAATTTCCGACAAACTCACTGCACAGGATCTTTCTTTTCCGTTACCTGGAACCTGCCGGGGGTACCGGAGCCCTGGTCGAGGCTCCCAGCGGATGGGCAGGGCAGCGTGCATCCCGTCTGCGGTGTTCGGAGGCGCCGGTGGGATGACGCAGAGGGAGGCTTATGGCTTTGAGCTGACCGCCGAGGGGGGGGAGCTCTGCGGAGGACCGTTCCCGGCGCAGTAGGGTGCCGGTGCAGGTCACGGGGACGTTGCACGTCCGGCCGTGCACGTCCGGTAAGATGCTGTGCAGGGTGACCTCTTTCCTGGGGCGTCCTGCACGCTGCCCTTGCGAGGTCGGGTTGCTCTGCTCGAGCGGAGTGAAAGAAGCCGCCTGGAGGAGCCTCTGGGGAGGGAGGGCTCTTGCAAGGCCTCGAGATAAGACGAGTGGGAACGTTTTTTACCCAAAGCGTGTGTTTAGCATCCTGCTGCACAGAGACTGGCTGCAGGTATTCATTCCTTCCTGGCACAGCTGCAGTAGCTGGCAGCTCAGATGGGGTTTAAACTGTGTCCTCTTCTTTTCATGGATTCAGAGATGAAACACTGAACGTTGGGACCAGCCTCTTCCCCCAGTCTTTGCTGAAAGGTGATTGCTTTTAAGAGCATGAACAAACTCCTCGGTGGGTTTGTCTCTGGGTGTTTAGAGCAAAGAAGTGAAGTGCAGGCGAGCTGGCAGAGCTGCCTCTTGCTYGGGGCATGCGAATCTCGGCTTGGCTGCTGCTGCCCGTTGCTTGCTGGCTTGTGTGCGTGCACCAGCGTGTGTATGTGTTTGTGCATGTGTATCGGGATAAAGCCACTTCCTAAGGATTTTTTTAAAAAACAGATGACAGCTTGTTTGCTGCCAGGATTGCAGGACTCTGTGGCAGAGCCGGGATACCAGAACTTTGGAAGATGCAGCCACCAAATAGCCAAATAAACCCCTTTGYACGGTGTCAATCCACAGCGTGTTCCAGCCTCCACCTCTGTCAGGTGGGGAAAAATCATCTCCCTGATATATGTGTTTCAGCACCAATTATCCAAGCCTCATTTGCGCTAGACTCACAAGACCATGTCCCATGACATCTATTAATTGCATTAAAAATCTCTCATTATCCTAAATCTCCATGATGCAGAGTTGGAGTTGTTCAGGCCCAGGTTTTCTGGAGGGCGCGCATGTATCACAGCTGCTAGTTGGAGGAGGCATGTACAGAGTGATCCAATTTATGGGAGGACGTGCACGCACAGCTGTTGTTGTCAGCAGGCCTGAACCTTTTGAAGTCAACAGCAGTAATGTCTTCCTCCCAGACCTCTGCCCCCAAGCACAAGAAATGTATTTATCAGTTGTAAAGTTGGTTTGTTTTACACGATGATCCATTAGGCAAGATGTGATAGTCTGGCCAGGGAAAAGGTGCATCAGGCTGGGGACAGGAGGCCAGTGATAGACCTGCCAGTCACTCCATGTCGCTTCCCACCCGGAGAGGGACAGAGCTCAGCGACTCCCCTGGCTTCGGGGCCTCGCACCCTGTTGCAAGGTCCTTGAGGGAACAAGGAGGAGACATCACTCGTCTGTTCGGCTCTTAGGTCTGAGTCTGCTTCCAGATGAAACCAGGGAAGAGTTTTGTTGGCGAAACCTTCCCTTGATTTCAAGCGCCGTTCCCTTACGAGGGACAAGGAACAGCTTCTGCTGGCACCGGCAGCTCTTGCAGGCGGCAGGGATGATATTCCAGGGCTTTTGAGACCCGTAATAGGTGTTCCCAATCCCGGAAGGCAGCCCACTCCAGACCGCGTCGGGCTGTGTGGCCCGGAGCTCGGGGCAGCAGGCACGGCATCCTCGCAGGGCTGCTTCCTACCGCTCCCCACCTTCTGCTGGGGCCCAGAAACCAGGCGGGCGCCAGCACCTGCAAGCTGGGGAAGCCACCGCCGTCACGGAGTCCTCTCCACTGCAAACTGGCAGCCCATGGACATTCCTCCCTGCTCCTGCTCTTTGCCGTACCTGCTCCCACTCCCAAGGCATGCTTAGCTCGCTGCATCATGAGAAGGGATGTGGATGAGGAGAAGGGAGGAGAGATCCAAAAAACTGCCTCCTCTCTCCGGGAGTGACTGTCAACCCCATCCATTAACAGTGTAGATGCACACAAAACCTGGATTTGCCCCAAATCTCTTAAGCAGCTGCCTGAGAAGCAGGGCCCTGTGCTGGGGGTGCTTTTCTCCCCCTCTCCTCGCTTGCACCTGGCTTGGTGGCACCAGGCTGGCCGGTGTCCCTGGGTAGTGTCAGGCTGCTCGTTGCGAGTGGCACTGCCAGCACTGCACCAAACACCACCAAGCACGAGCCRGTTGCCTCCTTCTTGCCAAATACTTGTTGTTCCTGCTTTGAACTTTTGCAAAGAGTGATTTGCCAAGGCTCCAACGTGAGTCGTTCATTGATTCCTGATTTGGGGGGGGGGTTTACTTTAATAATTAAAGAAAGAGGGAGGGGGACGCTGTAGGTGCAGCAGAGCCGAGGTGCGTTCAGAGCCATTTCAGCGCTCCCCTGTCAGAAGGGCGCAGCGGGCTGTCGCCTTCAATGAAGCACCCTCGGCCCCTTCGGGAGCGCTCTGGGGCTGCCCCGCTCGGCGCGCGTGAGCGCAGCTGCTCGCCCCGTTCCCCGCCCAAGGGCACGAGATGCAGCAGCAGCAGCTCCTGCGCCCTGGCTGGGTTTCTACCCACCTGGCCGCCCCGTCGCTCCCTCGACACGCTGCCCCTGGCTGCCGCTCTGCGTCGGCACCCGGACCCCTGCCATCGTCCCGCTCGCTTTGAGCCTCCCTGTGTGCCTCATCCGCCTCCCGCACCCCGCAGCGTGGCCGGGGCGTTCTCGGTGCCGTCGGTGCCGGAGGTGCTCTTTGTTAAGCGCCTTTCTCAAAGCAAAGCGCTCCGAGTTGAGCGATGGCGGGGAATTGCTCTGCTTTCTTTCGAAGCGTAGTGCCCTGAGCGGGTCTCTGGCTCTGTGGGCCGAGGAGGAAAGCTCAGCAGGGCAGCCGAGGAGGCCTGGGAAGAGAAAGGGAATTAAAAAAACAGAGAAGCCTCAGTAAAAGAGAAAAATCCATTTTCACATTTTTAGGGCAGCCTCAGGCTTGTGGGTTGACAACACATTAGTGTCTGGTGGATGCCTGCAGAGGACCCGGAAAACCCTCCCGGACGCAGGCAGCAAGGCAGATCCCCCGGCGCGCCTGCACGGCCCCGAGCGGTGCCTCTGACTCTGCCTCGGCTGGTGGCTGCCGCGGCGGCTCGTGGTCGCTCCGCCGAGCCTCTTCCCCTCGGGGCGCTCCCGCCTCTCGCCACGCTCGGCCCTGCTCCTCGCGCTTGTCCCCCCGCTCCCCGGCGTGCAGAGGGGGCCTGGGGCTGCGCGGGTCGGCTCACGCGTGTTTGCGATGTTATGCCTTATTTAAGGAGGCCGTGCCACGTAGCTCCACGGAGGGCCCCGCTCAGGGTGAGTTGATGGGGCGAGGAGCCCAGCTGGGAGCCCCCGCAGCTCTGCGCCCTGATGGCCTGCTGGGGCACGGCTCTGGGACTGCTGCTCCGCGGGCTGGTTTGCCAGGTACTGTCGCCTGGGTCTTAGGCAAGCGTGTGATGGGAGCCCACCTGTGACCTTGAGAGAGCTTGGACAAGGCCACCCCGGCTTAGCTGTTCCCTCTGATGGCCGAGCCCCCTTGCTTTGTAGGGATGGGGCAGTACCTTTGTTAAAAAACACGGTAGCACTTGTGGTCCCAGCTCCTGCTAATGCCACCAGCACTGCTCCTGGCATAACCAGGAGGAGCTAGGAAGCACCCGGCTACTGCTGCGTGCTGGCTGTGGCCCTCTCCTTGTGCGGGAGGCAGCCTGGAGCAGAGGTGCTCGGCACAGAGCCGGGGCAGGAGGGAAGAGCGGCCTCCGGAGCGGTCCATCTTCGCTGCATGCTCCCCTGGTGCTGCTCCGACCCCTCTGGCTACGATCAGGGCTTCTGGCAGTTGCTCGTCCGCTGTCGAGAGCGGCGGCACTTCAGCTCTGTGCCCACTCAATGCCCGCGCGCCTCCAAGAAGAGCCTGGCTCCATCTTCTCTGCACCTTTCCATTAGGTAGTTGAAGATGGCGGTAAGGTCACTCCTTCATCTTCTTTTCTTGAGCTGAAAACCCAGCCCAGTTTTCTGAGCTTCTCCTCGGACACCGTGTGCTCCAGCCCCCAACCACCTTGATGGCTCTTTGCTGGGCTTGCTCCAGTATTTCTGCGTCTTTCTTGCATTGGGGAGCCCAAAATGGGACTCAGTTCTCCAGACAGAGTCTCACAGAGGCTGAACGGGGGGCCAGCATGGGAGCATGGCCAAGGAGGGAGAGCGTGAGGAGCAAGCCTTGCCCCCATGCACCCRAGCTAGGAGACACYGTGAACRCTCTCCGTCTGCCACGCGTGGGTCAGGGCCCTGCTGCTGGGGCGTGCGAGTGTTGCAGGCTCCCCGAGCCCCTCCGGGAGTTCTTGCCATTTCCACTCTCTTGCTGTTTTAATAACTTGTTCTTTATTGACATTTTTCTTCAGAACACAGGGAAAATGCCAGCACGGTAATTGCAGTGCATGTAAAGCAAGGTATTGTGCCGTATTGTTCAAATCATCTCTTTTCCCCTTTGCTGAGCTTGTAAGGTCCAATTGGAAGTGACTGGTGTTTGCTGCTGTGATGAGTTTGGTTTGAAGGGGGGGGATGTAGCCAGGCTGGTCCCTRTTCCCCCCATAAGGGAGGCTGGAGCTCAGAGAGGTGAAGTCCTGCCTCGGGGAGGGTCCCCGGCACTGGACACAGCAGGAGACAGGCGCTTGGTCTTTGAGCGCCAGGGACTCGTCTGAGGTTACTCAGCAAGGCAGTGGCAGTGTTGGGAATAAAACCAGGTCTAATTGCTCCACTAACAGCTAGATCTGCTGCCCCCAGGAGCGCTTACATCTGCAGATATCTTGTGGTTTCTAATACCATCAGCAATCCCTCTTGCTCTCATGTTTACCAGCATGCAGTCACAACCCCTTGATGTCTACATAACAGCCTTCCATCTCCCAGTTCTCCGTGAGGAATGACAGAACTATAACAGTCTGGAAAGAGGCAAACAAGAAGCAAAATCCCACTGTAATCCAGGGAATAATCTGAGTCCCACAGGATGTAAATCAGTCATGAAAAATAGAAATGCTCCCCCCACCCCTCCAAAAGTTTTCAGTAAACAGATATTGTAGGTGATTTATAATTTTGCAAAACCATGGTATCCACCTTTTTTCAAGCAATAAACCAGAAAATGTTTACTGCACAAACAACGCAGAAACTGTAATGCTGTAAAACGATAGTGCTGGGGAACCATCTGTTTATTGACTGAAGTCTGGAGCCTGGGTTTTGTGCTACAGTATATTACATAGATATGTGTGCATGCACGTGTGCCAAAGATACGTGCTGAATACATACTGACTGCACGTTCGTTATGCTGAGAGTCGAACTGTTCCTGTATAGACACRGGAACGCGTGCGGAGGGGCGTATGTAAGCTTGCAGGTATGGCTGTGCCACGTACCAGGGCGAATCTCGCTTAGCCAAAGCAGCGTAGTGCTTCAGCACCCCGTCCATGCCGCCTGCGGACTCGCAGCCTTGCTGCATCAGGTTGTGTCTTTTTGTCCCAGCACGTCTCTCCTCCTGCCTCCCTCAGCCAGCCAAGCCTTTGAGCGCTACCAGTGTTTGTTGTCGGCTCCTGTGTTTTGATTGTTAACATGAAAACGCTGTGGTTTTCCTAAATTGTGCTGTCACTCATTCCAAGCGAGGGACCTCATCTGTGTGCGTAAAGCTCTGGGACCAGCATGGAGCTGCAGGTCCTGGGGAGAGCTGTTTTCTCTGATGTTTAGAGAAATGTATGGGGTATGGGCAATCTACACTTGGTAATTGCTCTATATTTAGCACAGAAATCTCTGTATGTTTATGCATTGCTGGGTTACATCTGATCACCAGGATAGGCCTGCGTGTTGGTGTTTGGGGATGAAGGTGTGCTGGCGAGGGGGACAGTCAGGAGGCAGCAGGAGAATTATCCTTTCCCCTTGCCTCCTGCACCCTGTGACTCCTGATGGGTATGACAGCCCCTGCCTGTATGAGCACAGCGGTACAAAAAATATCCCAATGTAGAGTGAACAAGCAGACCGATAACCTTAATATCTTCCAGGGTAGCTTTTGAGTAGCATATCGTGTGCGGGGAATTCTCGCTGGCATGGCTCGGTGTAGGGGCTCGTCGGAGGTGGCTGGGGTTGACCATTCATGGATTTGCATCCAGTGAGAGCCGCCTCTGTCCCAGGCTCCTCCTGACAAAACCTCTAAGCCACACCACCTCGTGTTCGCCTGCCGTTAAGTGGGGGATTATGCATGTGTGAATGGTTGGCCTTGAACTCCTAAACTCTTCAAATCAAATTCTGCTCTGGAGAATGCAGGCACGGTGTCTGCTGAGGTCAGTGGGATTTGTGGCTGCCTACAAGAGCGCCAAATCTGTCTTTTCTTCTCCTGCTAAAGGTCATGCCACAGTGCCCTCAGTCTCTTGCTAATCCAGCCAGTGTCCGTTTGCCCATACCCAGGTACATGCATGTCTCCTGTATTTGCCGGGGCACTGCTGAGTCTCGGTGTTGGTGCAACACCACTTAAATCGGTGGGGTAAGCTGGGACAGATGCAGCAAGGACCTGGGGCCTGCACGCACATCCGTGCATTCATCAGTGTTACGAGCGCAGCTGTGTAGGAGTCGGTTTGTAAGTCTCAATTGCAGTGAATTTGGTCTATGGTACTGCATGCCTTTGTTTTGATGACAGGAGTGGTGAAATAACACCCATGGGATGGAAATGATACCAAAATTATGATATTGCCCTTTGGAATTATCTCACAGTCAATGTTGCTTTCCTGTCCTCTTGGTGATATTTTACACAGACATTGCTCAAAGGATTGCTGAATTATATTAATCCATTTCTGTTGATGCACCGAATAAAATGCTATATTCCCCCTAGCACTCCTGCTGTCCATTTTGTTTCCAAGCAGCAAGCTGCCACTGTTCATGGGCAGCAGGGTTTATCTGCTGCTGTGAATTATGATCTGATATTGCAGAATAGGGATGGGGTACAGATTCATTGAATCTTCTGCTCTCTCACAAGCTGCTATTATCCTATTGATAATCCAGACCTGAGTGATTATTATGTATATATATATTTTTTAATTTCTTATGATTGCTACTGTGATTAAATTATGTGCCAGGTTGTACTTATCCTTGCAGTAATTAGCCTCTACAAGCCATGGCAGAGTTTGTGTACAGAGCCTGGCATAATGAGACTCAGCTCTGAGAAAAGAGTGTCTTTTCCCATGGAGGACTTTGGCGCAGACCTGCAGAGCGATTTAGGTGTGTTGCTTTGATTGATTCCAGTTTTGGTGACTGTTCACTCATGCTGGCCTGGGTCCTGGGCTTTAGGTCAGTGGATTGCAATCGCTTTTGTTTTGCGGGCTCCTACAAACTTCCCAGCAGAGGTGTAGCCCCTGTGTAGCACGTTGCAGGCTCCAGAAATAGACTTTCTTTGCTTAGTTCCCTTCTGCAGCCCCTTTAGAAATTGCCCCGGTGCCCCTGAGATCACTGGGTCCTGGGTCTGTCTGCAGAGCAAGAGCAGCCCATCTTCTCTGTGCTTCCACTCCATGTCCACAAATTTCTCTTTCCGATAAAGCGCCCTGCGTACGTGGGGACACACTGGCACGCCTTGTGGCCGGGCTCGTCCGCTTGCCAAAATGTGCATGGCGAAGCTCGGGCGCCTGGCAAAGCGGTCAGGAGTGACAGCAGCCTGGCGCGCCGGCGGGCGATTGCTCCTCCACGGCAGGTCGAGCGGAGGCGCAGGCTGGTCACTGCAGTGGCTGGAGGCTGCTCTTTGGATCCCAGATCAGAAGACTGGCATTAAAAAAAGAAAAGAAGAAGAAAGAAGAGGAAAGCCGGGTATGAGCTCCCCGCRAGCTGAAATGCTGCAGCGGGTGTCAGCCTGGGTGTGTGGGGGTCATTGCGGAGCCCTCCAGGCACCGCGCGGGGCAGGGCAGAGCTCCCCGGAGCCGCTCTGGAGCCAGGCCTTCCTCAGGGCTAGGCTCCTTCGTCGCCCTCAGCCTGAACCACCCTGGGCACCGGGTTTCGGCCAGRCTGCAGAGTGCAGAACTGCTCTGGAGGATCCTGCTGAGCCTTGGAGACAGGCCAAGAGGGACACTGGCTTCTTCKCTCCTTTTTGATTTTTTTTAACTTATAATTTCCATCTTTTATACCAAGACCTTTTTTTWAAAAAAAAACCACTTTTATTATATATATAAAACTTTTGAAATTGCCAGGGCAATAAAATAGCTGACCTCCCTTATCAGCTTGCCTGGCCCAGTGAGTATGTGTTAGTATAAGCTGGAGGGAGCCCCCTCCTAGAGGCGCCGGGGTGACGGGGCGGGAGTTTCTGCCTCGCAGCACCCCCAGATTCCTCCACTGACACCTGGTGGTAGTCGTGGAGTGAAAATGGATCATTTCGAAAGRCCAGGTAACTAAGGACTCTCAGCAGTTGTTTTTCACGTACTGCAGAACCAAATCCATACTGTGGCATTGCTTTCTTTTTTCGATCTGATTTTCTATACAATTATCATCTTGGGGCCGGAGTTTTAACAATATTAGGCACCTAAAGATTCAGAGAGAAACCAAGTAAGATCATGTGTTTACACCCTTTTAATTATCCTAGTAGACACTTATCTGCATTTTAAATGTCTTTCAATAGCTGGCTATTAGGGCCAGGTAATGCTAATTGTATGAGTAATTCTGTTGTCTTAGTTACTCCCGTAAACATTGACAGAAGCAACCCCTCCTTAGTCAATATAATACACTTCCCGGAAGAAAATACAAACAAATTGCTCTTCATATCATAACATTTTAACACAAAAATATCAATAAGGAGCTAAGTCAAAACTGCATTTTAGATTTAACAGATTATTCAGCAGAAAAAGCCAAAACAATGAAGCTCTTCTGAGTATGATAATAAGCAAACACAGACGTATTGCTTTTTCAGATCACAAAATCTCTAAACCCAAGATCAGTAGAAAACTAAGTAGAAAATGCTTTTTATAGGATTCAAATTCCAATTAAATTAGAGCAGATTATTCAACAAGAAAGCCTACAAAATGAAGTCTCAGTTTATGTATTGGAAAGCAAAAATGCAAATATGTTGCTTTCCAGCTCGCAGGTTTTCAAACCAAAAGACAAACTTACTTTAAGTAAAAATGATTTCATTCAAATTCTGGGGGAATTGATTCAAGTAACTGATCCTCAACTGAATTATTCAGCTTTTTTATCAACAGACTTATTTCTTCCCTCTTTATTTGTAATTTGCCTATTCATAAATTCCACTGCTTTGTCAGTCATAAGAAATACTTTCCAGTATCTTTGACAAAGCAAAAATTAGCAGGGAAAAGAACAGGCACATAAATGCTTCACTGCAGAATACTTCCTTGCAATGTAAGATATTTTTCTCTTCTTGGAGCTTTAATGCCAGAAGAAATCAATGTGATCATCTAATCTAACCTTCCTGCACAGTGCATGCCGTGCGTACAGCTTCGGCCCAGTGTTTTTGGTTTGCCTATGGGGATGGTTCCCAGGCTGTTGTTAGCAGGGACCAATTTGTAACCAGTAACCAGTATTTGGTACCTGCTGGGGATGGGTGGGAAACCCATGCATCTGGTGCTGGAGTCCTGAGCCGAACCACTGGCCACGGCACCGCAGTACCAGTGTTCTACCGATGGTCCCTGCTCAGCTGCAGAGGCCAGCCGTGGCCTTGGGCATCACCAAGGGAAAAGCTTTTCCTTCAGAAATTCTGCTCCTGACTGAAAGGTCCCATGGGGTAGAACAACTTACTCTTTGCTAATCTGTTCTATTACTCGATTTCCTTTGCTCTTAAAAATCGGTATCATCTCGCCAGTTTGCAATTGCCTAGCTTTGACTTCAAGCCATTGGATCTCATTTTGTTAGCTTGTGTGGGTCACGGGTGTTTCCAGGGGAAATACCAGTGATCATAAATCTTTCCTGTTGATCTACAAACATCAGTCTCTGCTGATCTAAAGAAGATTCAAAGGTTACAGAACTAGGTAAAAATCCTAGTACTGTAATTTTATTAAGAATTGGAAAATATTTTAATAGAGGGACTAAATGTGTCTTTAAATATAGAGCTTAGAAAGAAGGGAGGAATTCGTTCAACTGACATAGCAGAGGAATCATAGGACCTTAGAAACAATTTGTAAAATGTCATTAAAAAGAAAGAATCTCTGTGAATCCATCCAGCTTTCCTTAAGAACTTTGAACCTTCTTTCTTGACCCCAGTTTGGAGCTGCTGAGCAATAACCTGCAGTTACATTCGTTTTCTGCCTCAGCAAGGTGATGTCAGGCCCAAGCCTGCAAATGCTGCAAGACCTAATGCCAGATACCAGGAGTCATCCTGGAGCTGCTCATGGGCTCCATACACCACAGGAGGTGCAACACATGATAATAAATGCAGTCAGGATCAGGTTCCCTCCTCCGTAGCCACTTCTGATTCTCCAGTTTCTCCAAGCGACAGTTCTCTCCATGAGGCAYTCATTAGCATGAAAGAATGAGTGGAAGGGGGAATATATGCATTTGGAGGTGGGACTTTTAGGGGCTGAGATGTGATCTTCCTTCTCCTCCCCTGTAAATATTACTTTATGGTATCTCCACCATAAACTATCTTGCTGTCTTTGTCTTCTGTTTGGAGGCATCACAAAAGAGAAACCAATGATGCTGTTGCTATTTTTGCTTCTCTGGAGAACAGGCTGGGAGAGCACACAGAGGGACCAGCAGGGATCGGAGGGAGTTGCCAGAGGAAAGCTCAAGGATGGTGATCGTGTGGGATGGGGACCAGCCCAGGGTCCACAATACATGTAGTCAGGCTGCTTTGAGAAAGAGCAGCAGAGACACGGAGAAATGTTGCCTTCAGAGCAGCAACCATTGCAGCTGTAACACTTAGAGGGAGAAGGTATTTGTCTTCTTGCTGTGTTCAAGCCACAGCAAAAGCTAGCAGCCCATGTGCTGGGTGGCATCTTTGACTAGGTTTGAACTTTGTGATGCCTCAGGTCAGGGCATGAGTAAGTGAAGGCTGCTCTCTTCCAGCCTCCCCTTCCAGCCTGGGGCACTGGTTTCTCTTGGTGGGACAGTTTGCAACTGAGGGATAGATGTCCCCTCTTCTTCCTCCTGCCCCACAGATGTTCCTGCCATCTGATGCAGTTGCTGCAGTGATGGACCATCCCTGATCAGAGGTGAATCATCCCCAAATCCACTTCCTTTTCTTTTTGCCTCATAATACCAATACCACCTCTCACCCCACTGGCTCTGATCAGGAAGGAGGCTTAATCCCAGTGGGTGTGCTAGTGGAGACAGCTGTTTTATACCTTAGCTGCATTGCATGAACCCCTAGCTCTGTACTTACCTTCCTTTACCCATCAACCATCCGGAAACTCATTTCCCAGAGGAGGTCAAGCATAATGCAGCTCTTAATCGCTGCCTTTCTCTGAGAATACAGAGTCTCTGAAAGACGGTCTGCCAGGAGGCTGACTCCATCTCTGAGCTGCTGGAATCATAAGCTGTCACCCTGGTAAGCAGCATCTTAGCCACCGCCGTTCAGAGATTCCCATGTGTTGCCACCTCTTCCTGGCGCCTCTCATCATCTGCAAGAGTACAGTGAGTGAGAGCAAGGGAGACAGAGTCAAATGTGCTAATTTGGCTGCTCCACTGCCGCACCCCCCCACCCCGTCCATGCAGCTCATTTACTTTGCATCACAAAACTGCTGAGGTTGGAAGGGACCTCTGGAGAGCGCCTAGTTTAACCCCCAGCTCAAAGCAGGGTCAACTGGAGCAGGTTGCTCAGGGCCTTGTGTCAACTCGCATCCAATTACAGGCATGCCTGCTGCCTAAATTATAGACAAGGTCAGACCCACTTGGCATATTTATAGGCCAAGCACCACAGGAATAGGGGTAGACTTGGCACCCCCTGCCCTGTCGGACAGCCGAGCCCTGCTGTGGCATGCCGCAGTCAAGGCATGCCATGCCGCTCCCGCGTGGCTCATGCTGATATTCTGTCCAGCCCATTCCAGACTTGCCGCAAATGCTCAGCGTGCTGCAGATTTTTGCCTCCTAGGATGTTAGAGGGACGCTGGAGGTTTTGGCAGCTGCACTGAGAGCAGCTGGGGTTTCTGGCACCCACGAAGCTATTGAAGATGGTTTACGTGTTTGCAGTAGAAACTTTTGGTGCTTGAGGAAGAAACATGTCTCAACCTTTTTTCTGCCTTGTTTCTTGCATGGAGCATGGGGGTTTACCACTCCTTGGTGTTCCGGTTGTGAGTGAATGAGCCATGGGAGTGGCACTCCTTCGGCACAGCTCTCCTGGTTTCCCAGCAGTTCCCAGTCTTGTGCTGACACATTCCAGCGTGCTGGCAGAGCAACCCTTGGCTGCCTGGTGCCATGCTGTACAGTAGTGACTTCAGGATGTGCGGTGGGGGACAGAGCTGGGCTAGAGACGCTCTTCTCATAGAGCAGGTAAACCCTGCAGCCTCCGCTGATATTTAATATTGTCTTCATGTTTCCCAGTTGTTTTTGTCTGTTGAGACAGCTTCATGGGAGCACCAAAGATTACCAAGTGCCCTAGGGAGAGGGACATGGGTTTTCTGGGAGAAGGGCTCAAACCACCCTCCTTCCAGATTTTAATGGCCAACTGACATGTAGAAGTTGGCAGCCAAGTGAAATCCTAGCTTTTATCCTCACCCCCATGTGGTCTGTGTTTTGTCTCTGGGTAAGGAGAGCAATCACATGTGCAGTGGAGTGGACAGGCTTGGAAAGAAGGCCTTTCTTCAGAATACAGGGGAAATTTAGGACACAGGAAGCTTCTCCCCAGCGGGTCTGACGTTGCTATGGGAATGCAGCAGAGATCCTCTTGCTCCATGGAAGAGACTCTGCCCCCCAGACCGTGTTGTCATACGGCTGAGGTGAGGTCTCAGTGGTCCCTCCATCCCCGTGGCTGTGCTCGGTGGGGTGCTGCAGGCTGCGCACTGCAGTGCCTGCCAGTGTCGTGTTGGAGGCGGTGTTGTCCATCTGACTGACCTGCTCGAAAAGAAGGCAGTGGCTGGGAACTGGGAACAATACTTGCAGAATGACAGGTCCAACTTTGAAATAGAGCATTCTTCCAAAGTCTCCTGTATATCTGAATATCTGACGTGAATCCTTGTGAGGGGGTGAGGAGGCAAGGAAACTTCTGATGCAGAGCTGGGTAGGAGTGGCTAGAAGAGAGACAAGCAGTCTCTGAGCCACCGACCAAAGGTGAGGCCACAAAAGATGGCTTGTTCCCCATGATGTGGCTCAGGGATGCTTTGTCAAACGCTCATCACTGACTAAGCTGCTGGCTTTTAGGTCCTGCCTTGAACACAGCAAGGGGCACGACTCAAGCTTTGCTGTAGGAAAGAGACAAAAAGCAGGGCAGGGACTGACTGTGCTCCTGAAGAGCTGGGAAGGGAGAGGCAGATGGACAGGGACACTCAGGAGGAGAAAGGAAGAAGAGAAAGGGAAGAGGAGACAGAGAAGAGGGAGGCAATGCAGGGCGGTAGGGAAGGCCTGCTCCCTCCATTTTGCTTCCCATTAAGATGGCGTGGCTGGCACGCAGCGTTCCCGCTCTCCGAGGATAATGTGCTTTCTGTAGAGCTCTCTGCTCCACCAAGAGGGAATGAGAAAGCAATGTCAAATATATGTTTGAAATGTCAACAGAAGGGCCCTCCAAGATTGACTGCAGTCTCGTGAAATATTTAGTTCTTTCTCTCCTCATGAAGAGAGACGTTATCCTGGATGAAACATTTATGCAGGGGGAGGAGGGAAAGAGAGGGAGAGAAGAGGGGAGAGAGAGGGAGAAAAAGCGTGTGGGGAGAGGGAGGGGACAGGGCTCTTTCCTTCTCTTGCTGCCTACCCCTAACAGGGCGCCTGTTTGATCTGCCTGCCTATTACTCATCGCTGGAAGTGTTGGATGTTGGTTCATTATCGCAGCCTCATTTATGTCTATCAGCATATTTTCTCCTTCTGGTGCTTCATCTTTGCGCAGATGTCTATGGCAAAGTGTCGGCCCACCTGTGTGTTGCCCAACAAGCCCCGAGACAGACCGTGTCCGCTCCTGTCCCCACCGGGGTCCCCAGCGCAGCCCACCCCAAAGCGAGGCGGGCAGGCGGGCAGCGGGGAGCTGGAGCTCGCGGGGGACACCAGTGGCAGGGATGCCGGCGGCGGGGGACACCAGTGGCAGTGTGGCCCAGCGTGGCACGCTGGCTGCCGGGGCAGCGGTGGGACCGGCCGCAAGCCCAGCAGGGAAGCTGCCCGCTCCCAGGACAGCTTCTAGCCAGGTATTTGTGTCCGATGCTGCACATCCAGGGGCGAGGGGTGCAATTGCGTCTAACCAAGCAGGCAGGGAAAGGAAATGAAAGGAAAATGTGCTTGTTATCTCCTTTCTCTGTTTGCTCAGTGGAGAGTGTAGGGATGCGGTATCATCTGCTCTGCGTTCAAGGGCTTGCTGCCTGTCCATCTGTTTCAGGTTTGGTGAATGGGGAGCCTGCRAATAGACAGACAGCTCTGGGCTCCAGAGGGACCGCTTCATCTCGGCTACTTTCACYGAGGCTATATTTAAACTATTACAGACTGACGGCAGTCGGGAGTCTTGTTCTTCCTCTTCTGTAACCTGCATCCTGTCTGCTTTCTGCAATCATCTCCTGACGGTGATGGCTGATCTGAAGGGTCTTATTTGTCCATGGGAGTTGCCTTCGTTCAGGGAAAACGCGCTTGGTCTCAGGAACGAGCAGGTGGGAGATTGTCCAGGCAACACTGAGCTGTACCCTGGGGCGGGAGGCCACCCGCAGCAGCAAGGCTGCGGAGCCACAGGAGGCGCAAAGGGGGAATGGGATGCRTGCAAAAGCTCAGGGGCCGTGCAACCTGCCGGATCGGGCGCTGCCGTGACAGGCCGTCCAGCTCTCCCCCAGGGTGCACAGCCTGGGGCGGATGCCTGTGGCTCCTGTACCTTGTCTCCTCTGCTGTGCTGTGCCTCATCGTAGAAATGCGTCTTAAAACATGCTTCTCTGGAGCCTCCTGGGCAGTGGAGCTTAATGCTGGTCTCTGGCATCTGTTGTAATGTCCGTAACAGTGATAATCAATGTGAGGTCATGTCAGCAAAATCAGAACCTGCTGAGGAAACATCTCCCCACCCCTGAGAATTTCTGAGATTTAATGGAAATGAATTCCCACCAGCAGCAAGAACAGGGATGTAAAATTTCAACAGCAGTAAGAAGTAAAAGCAAAAAAAAAAAAAAAAACCTTAAGGAAACCTTTTGATTCTACTGAATAGGTTTTTTAAAATAATTTCAAAACATTTTGATAGTTGCTTTTCATTTCTAGTCCTTTTTGCAAAACTATAAATTACCTTAGGTTTATTAACCTAAAAAATAGATTTTCTTTCACTTTGAACATGTCAAAAATGGGACATTTTGACCCTTTGGAGCCTTTTCCCAGAAGTTTTGTGAAATGGGTAATTTGTCACAATTGATCCTTTCTTGGAAGGCTTTGAATTTCAACAAACTGGTATTTTCTGATGAAAACACATTAGTTGACAAATTCCCAAACCAGTTCTGTTCAGACTGTAGCTGTGATTTTAGGTTTCCAGAGCTAAGCGGAGACAGGTTTTGGTACATGATTAGGAGCTTTTAGATACCCCGCAGGGAAGCATCGTGTGAGCAGCTGCAGCTCGTGTTTAGGGCATCTGAAGCGAGGTAACCAGGACGGAGGCTGGCTCCGCGCAGAGGCCGCCGCTCGCCGGGGCTAGCCGTGCGGCGCCGGGGCRCGCAGATGGGGTGCTGCCGCGTGGGCTGGGGCAGCCGTCCTGCAGCGTCAGTGCCGGCGCGAGCACGGCCCGCTCCCGCCTGCTCCTCTGCGTGCAACGCTGGCGTCCGTGTGAAGTGGTTTTAGCATCAGCACGAGCCAACACCCTGCGCAGAGGGCAAAGGCCTTCGTTTTGGGGCCAAGTCAGCACAGCACGGTGGCAAAGGCGATGGCAGAAGCAGCATGTTCCCAGCTCCCGGCCTCGGTCCCAACCCCACCGAGTGGGGCCGGGAGGGCCGAGCTAGCCCTGACTCCCAGGCATTTCAGGCATTGTTTTTTCCCGGCTGCAGGACACAGCAGTGATGGGGCACCTGGGCTTTTGGATGCCTCCTCCCTGGAAGCTGGACTGTCCCCGCAGCGGTGTTCACAGGGGCAGCAAACAGCTACTGGAGGGTAACAGCTTCCTGCTGCTGCCTCCCTCGGCCAGATTTAAAGCAGTGACCAAGAGCTAAAAAGGGTGGTAGCATCCCATCGCCAGTCCGCTGAGCCATCTGCATCCCCACCTTGTTCTGCTTAATGGCATGGCTGGCACAGGTGCGCAAGGCAGAGCAGCACGCGGCAGCTCAGAAACGCGTGGCTCCCCTCGCACTTCCCCTCTGCAACCACACGCAGTGGCATCGCTGGCATCCAAGCTGTTATACTCACTGCAGTGTTAAACCTTGATAAATGCCTTTAATATTTAATTGGTCTTTAAGAAACATAAATAGGCAGGATATTAAATGCAACTCCTCAGGCAGAATAAGGCGAGTAATATGTTACCCAGCGACCGGTGGCATCTTGCAAAATGCACTTAGTGTGGTTTGAAATCTAGGATCTAGGAGAGATTTCCTTTTCTTCTTTATGTTCATGAAAGCAGGAAGCTGACAGCCCCCAGAGAAAGCCTGTTTCCTTCCACCTCCGTGTCCATGAACAGCAGCCCAGCCCAGCTGTAGCCCGTGCAGAGTACTTGAGTATCATGCACAGTGGCRTGGTGAGGGAGGGATGGTGCAAGAAGGCAGGCCAGACTCCTGTTCACTTGCAAAAGCAGATGCATCAGATCTTCTGCACAGACCCCTGGGTCTCCCCGTGCCCCGAATGAGGGAGTGAGGGGAGGCCGTGCTGCTGAGCAGGCAACAGGGATCTCCGCTGCCTGCCAGAAATCCCCCCACCATGGCGTCCCGCTTGGTGTCACAGCCGCAGCAGAGGTCCCATGGTGCCAGGCTTGGCTGTTGTCACCTGAGATGTTCTGGTGTGGCCTACAGCTTTGGAGGAGAGACCAGCAAGGTCTGCCTGGGGACTTCTGGTGAGGAGGGATGTTCCCAGGCTTTCTTAGTGACCTTTGTAGGGGTTTTGCAGCCTGCATCCCACTGAAACTTTTCCCTCTGCCCAAGCAAGTGGATTCATTGAAGCCTGGGTTGGTGGTAAGGGAAGAAGGAGGGAGCAAAAGGAGACATTTGTGACTATTTGGTGAATGCTGGAATAATGCTTGTGCCTCAGAAGCACAGGACATCTCTTGTATTTGCATTATACCTCCAGAAAATTTTGTTTGTGGGATTGAGTGCAGAGGACATGGCTTGTTGTAACAGGCATTGTCTGTGGCTGCCTTGGCTTACCTGTTCAGCTTGAACTCTCTTTGAGATCCTTCCCCCTTGGGCTAAGGAAACACCAGGCAGGGAATGGGAACAATGGCCTGTGGATTAAATAATTAACTGCACCCTGTGGGCAGCCAGAATAATGGGTTGCATATATCCTGCTAGCTGGACCCCTATTGCATCCAGCCATGTTTTCAATCATAAGTGAATTTGTGAAAGTCCAGGTGTGCTCATGGTCCTCCAGCAGATGGGAGAGCCCAGCTTGCAGAAAGGATTTGCAGTCTCTTCTCAACACGATGTTGCATGACCCGAGTTTCCAAGCAGAACAGCAAGTGGGCTGTTGCGCTGATGGGCAGAAATCTAGGAATGGGCAGCTAATGGAGGAGCTGTAGCAAGGCAGAGTAACATGCTCGTGTTCCCACTGGAGAGTGGGAGCAAACTTTTTCTTATCTGGAGGTGGAGCCATCAATAACCAGTCACAGAAACTGCCCTGCTTGGTACTGAGACATGCAAGCTGATGCATGGCTTGTTCCTCAGAGTGGAGTTTAGAGGTGCTAAAACGTGGGCACTGCACTATCTCCAGAAATGAGACATGCACATTAGTTATGCATCCTCCATGGTGCCTCTGAAGCCATGTTGTATGCTAACAAGATCACCAGAATCCCTTCTGCTCTGACCCCCGTGGGCTGCCTTAGCTGAATGGGCGCTGTTAATTCTGTCCATTAAAAAATGTTTCCTGAGGATCCAGCAGTTGTTATGTAATTTCCAGTAGCAGGTAGGGATGAGAGATAGCCCTGGATCCTAAACACCTGTAAGTTCAGCTGGGAATAAGACTACGGAGCCAACTTAGGGGACTGAATCACTGGGCTGTATCCTCAGCAGAGGAAAACGGCAGCAGTTCCTCCAGCTGCAGTGCAACAGTACTAAGTTACATCAGCTCACAATTTTGCAGGATTTACCTGTGAATTCCCACCTTCAATTGTGCCATGTTTTCACAGGACTTCAAACCTACACATCCTGGCTTAAGTCCATCTCTTGCAAAGTCAGTTCCACTACCCCAGTGAGACACTGGCAAGAAATCACAAATCAAAGCTTGTACCTGGCTGTTGTTTCAAAGAGCAAGTTATGGAGATAAAGCAGCTGTATGGGCAGGTACACTCAGGAAAACTTCAAAAGCCCTAAAAAGCCCCTACTGAACCATCTTTGGAAGTTCACAGCAGATTCAGCTGATGTGTTGAGGGAAAATTTAGATTTATTAGAGAGGCTGGGGTTCAGTCATTCCCCCCAACCACCCGAGCTAGTAATCCTGGCAGCAAAGGTGGGAGTAATGCAAAGTGCTCTCAGCTAGCACACTTGTCCAACTCTTTCAGCAATGCCAGCGTAAGTGCTGGGTGAACCTCCATAGATCTAGAGGCTGATTTTTCAATCAGATGAGCACTTAAGCATCCCAAAGTTCAGGTACCTGTCTCTCCACTGCCACTCCTGCCTCTTCAGTGTGAACAAGTGGGCTGGAGATCCTGAGGGAATAAGCTTTCCTGTGAAGCTGCTAGTGCTTGGGGCTTGCGGGTTGGGTGTAGCATGAAAATAGCCGCTCTTCGAGTTTGGCTCCCCTGTTGTTCACACACAGCAGTGCCTGAGCTACCATCAGCCTTTTCTAAATATGGAGAAATGCTGCAGGCCTTCCCACAACAGCGCAGGGGAACTGTTGCTAAATGCTTAAGAATAATGATCTTGCTGCTTCCAGGCCCTGGAAGAACAGAGGCATCAGGAGGGAACAGAAGCAGTAATAATAGTAATAATAAACAAGGAGCACTCCAGAGTTTGAGAGCATTGTGAAAGGCTTGATTTGAATGGTGGGTGACAGGACTGCCTGTGTTTTTTCCTGCACATACTGAGAGAAGGGCCTGGGATTTATTGGGGAAAAGTAAAAAGTAGGGAGCAATTTACACCTAATCCTCATCACATTCAAACCACCATAACATCACTTAGTGTGTAGCAGGGAGATCCTTGTGCAGGCAAAGTCTTGTGGAGCGGACTGGAGTGATTTGCAGGTCTTGATCAGCCAGATCCTTCATCATGCAAAGCCTGACATGCTGACTGCCACCTTTGCTGCAGGCTCCAACCCTGAGGTGCGGAGGGCAGTCCAGCCTGGTCTCTCCCTGCTGCCTGCCCAAGATTTGTGCTGGCTGCTACTCCAAAGTGACAATTCCCACATGGACCAGAAGCACTAAAGCCCTTGATTAACCTGGGGTCCACTACACACACACACACTTGTCCTTTTTCTCCCATTAAGCTCCTCAATACCCGCCCAAAACAACCTGGAAAGAACCACCTTAGTGTTGCAGAAGCTGGCAGCTTTTGACTCTCTTCCTTTTCCTTTCACTCTTTTCTCCCCTCCTTCCTCCACTTTTATTCTCCTTTTTGCAGAACCAAAACATTTTGGAGACTCTGCACTCTGTGCTAGCCTATTATTCGCAAAACCTCCTATCTCCCTGCTTCAGGATGCTGCCTGGATCCGACCAATTACCAGCTCCCTTGATGTATAACACCATAAAACCCTTAACCTCATTATAGAAAATTTCTTTTGAATGGCCTTTAAAAACCATCTCATTACACAGGAAGAACTGTAATTACCTTTAACAAGACAGAGATATTGTGCGAGCGAGTGCGTTCGGGCTGTCAAAACAGCAGCGGTGGGAGTTCATCTCGAGCTGGCTTTACCACAAGGGCAAATGCTTTGTAATTCCTTCCCCTGTCCCACTCTTCTTCACAACCTTCCTTCTTGCCTCTCACTCCTCCCCTCTCCCCGCCAGCCCCGACTCTGATCTGCGGTGGGTTTGTGGTCGGGTTTGATGTTCCTCCTGCAGGAGTTTTGCTAATGCGGTGCCCTGTTGACATCTTTTGTGAGCTTAGCTGAAAAGAGGTAAGGGGCATGGAAGGACAAGGTAGCTGGTGACTAGGTAGCTGAGGTGTGCGGGAGTTGTTAYGGGGCATGGAGAGAAAAGCTGGTTTCTGGATCGGTGGGACAGGGAGGGGAGAGAACAGACGTGGGGCTGCTGAGGTCTGCTGGCAGGCCAAGCTGGCACCAGCTTACAACCCAGATTCAGCCCAAACTGCAAGCAAGCTGCATCCATGACAGGGGGAGCCAGGCTCCATATTCCTCAGTTTTATTTTGGAGCTCCCCGTTCAGGCTTCAGTTCTTAGGTGGGCAAACACAACTCCTTGCTAGGCATCTGTTTTTCAAGATAAAACCTGTTTTCCCCCAGTCTCATCTCTCTACTGCTCGTTGCCTCTGCAGTCTGAGCAAGGCTCTTGCAAGGCCCGTACCCCTCTGAAACAGCCAGTGACTGCTGCTAAGGACTGTGGTCCAGGGCTTCTGCATCATTGGGCTGTGGTGTGTGCTTGGCTAAGTGGCTTTCTTTGGGAGATGATGATGTGGTTACTAGGACTTGCTACAATCCAGTCGCTTCTGGGGCTGCAGGCTCCAGAAATGATATAGCCTCTTAGTCCAACCTGKGCTGACAAATCCCTAACAGCTTCCATTGCTGGCAGAGCTCTGAGCAAACAGCTAGGTCGTAGTGCAATACCCTAACATGAACAGCACTGGGAAAGAGCCATCCCTGTCGGCATGTCCCGAGCATCCTTCTCCGGTGTGCTAGTGAAACCTCTCCTGCAGCAAGAGCACTGCAGAACTCCAGCCTTGCTTCCTCAGCAGTGGTAGGTTTAAGGGGACCCCTTGCTCCATCTCCACTGCTCCCCGGGGCTTTCAGCCCAGTCATTCCAGGGCCTCCCAGCACATGGCAGCCCAGTGCCCAGCCCAAGCCACCCCTCCTGAATGCCTGGCTTGCAGAGCTCCAGCCGGCCACTTAGTGGGGCAATGCGTGGAGGTTGGGGCCTGAACCCTGCCAGTGGCTCCAGTGCTTGGGCTTCAGTCTTCAGGAGCCTTCTGCACCTCAGTGTGCAGCTTGACTGGAGCTGCTGGTGAGGATGGCGCTGTCTGAGGCCAGCCTGGGAGAGCATGGGCTGACCCTCATCCCTATGCTCTGTGTGTGCTAAAAGGGCTCTGCCCCAAACCCCAGACCTGACTGAAAACCGGGCTGAACCACCTGGCTCACGGGAAGGACATCCAGTGAAGAGGAAAAATGGTTCTTTGTAAGGCATTTCTGCTCTTTTTCTGCTAGTTCCAGATTTGGCCTCTATTTAACTGAAGGGTCAAAGGTCTGTCTTCGACATCCATCAGAAATTGTCTCTTTGCTGGTGTGTTATAACTTGTACTTGAGGAGGTGGGAACTGGAGGGGTTAAGTTGTTTTCATTTTTGCATGCATGTGACTCAAAAGAAGATATTTTTTCCAAACAAAATTTTTCCATCCCATCTGTCACTAATGTCAATGCACTCCTTTGCCCAGATCCATTTTTAAAAAAATCCTAAAATCTAACATTATTTTAGAAAAATTTGAGTATGTGTTGCCAGAGCTGTGATATTTTCCATGTCTCAGAAARTAGCTGTTGCAACTTTTAACCCTTCGTGTTCATCCTGAGAGGCTCCACTGCCCTTGCCAATCATAGACAATTCTGCCTCTCAATATCATTTCTTTCTTGTGGATTTTCTGGTTGTTCCTTGTTTCTTGCTATCCTTTAGCTCCTTTAGCTTTTCTGCCTCTAGTTTTTTTGTTGTTTTTTTTTCACATTAACAAAGGAGAAGCTAGTTGAGTGCTGTTTACCCATTTCCAACATTTCCATCTTGAGCAGCTCTAGTACTATTCATACTAGCATTACRTTTGGATAAAGCATTTGCCATATATTTCCCCAAGCTATGAACATTTACGAACAAATAAAGAGTCAAAAGCCTGATTCTATCTTACAGCCAGGCCCAT
The DNA here is from genome assembly GCF_003343035.1 of Apteryx rowi. NCBI lineage: Eukaryota > Metazoa > Chordata > Aves > Apterygiformes > Apterygidae > Apteryx > Apteryx rowi. Next base: position 3,333,857 of record NW_020449085.1, read on the forward strand.
TGCGTTCACGATAAAGCTCCCCTCTGCCCTGGCCTAAATAGATCCATTTCTAAATGACTGTGCAAGTTCACCTTTTGCAGAGTACAGACTCCTACAAGATGGGGCCGAAAGGCCCTGCAGGAAGTCCTTCGAATCCCAAAGCGAGAGCTACATAGTATGGACCATTCCTGATAGACATTCCCCTAACCTGATCTAAAACATCACTGTGCCATGTTCTGAGTGGTTCGCATATAAACACTGTATCATAAGTTGCAATGTTGTTTAATGATATAATGCAAAATTCCTTATTTGCGCATTTACGTAAGGGCGAGGGAATGGCACGACTGCAGTTCTAGGTGTTCAGCAGCGAGACCAGCCTTGGAGCTGCACTGAACGAAAAAGAACCATGTAGTGTATTTTCCCAGAAGCTGAGCCCATAGCAATATTTATACATGTATGGGTATATTCTCAACTAGCATAAATTAGTGTTGTTCCATTGAGTTGAATGGAGTGCCAGTAATTTACTCCAGCCGAGCATTAAAGGCCCTGAGAAGCAGGAGTGAAAGTCAGCTCTGCGGTGGCAGGTGCTAGGACTGTTCACTGTCAGATCTCGGGATGGAGCTGTGGTGGGGTTTTGCTGAACCTCTCAGCACTGGAGCTGAAATTCACACTAATTTCATTCCTGGTGGTATAAGCAAACCGATTTTACCTCACATTGAAATCAATTCAGGGGCTCACACAGTGCTTCCTTGTGCCTCACAAGCCATCTGAAAGCAAAGGACATAGCTTAAGCCTATCTTGACTGCCAGTGCCTGAAGCAGATGCCCACAGTAGGGGTGACCCTTCCTCTGGAGGTGCCCRTCTGAAGACAAAGTCGAGGGAACTAGCTGAGACTAGACGCCGACACTGCGTGCACCGCCCAGCACCTATTCCCATGTGGGTCTGGTTCTGCAGCGAAAGCAGCATGTTAGTGGGCAGTGATGAGGCCAGAAGAGCAGGATTTTCCCTCAGCACCCTTGTACCCAAATGATACCACCTGTGGATAGCAGGCTGCCTGGGTGCTCTGCATGAGGGCTTTGAGGTTGCTAATAGGCCTTAATTGCCCTGAGGAGCCTCACCTGGGGCCCCACCCACACCCTGCCCAGGAGCTATATTTAAGCTCGGGCTGGGGCTTCCAGGCTTTTCCTGAGCTCTGCTGTAGGAAGGCTTGTCTCCAGCCCTGTCTCCTTTGCTCCTGGCTGGGTTCCCTGGATGGACCTGGTTCATCGCCCCCGTGTCTGGGGCTGTCGAGGGACCCTGTTAGCAACCCTGGCTCTGYGCGGGGTGTTTGGACCCTGTGGGACTGCGCCCTGCTGGGGAGGGCACTGCCTCCGCTGGGGTCACCTCTGCTCCTGGCTCCCCTTCCCTGAGGGAGCAGCTGGCCTGGACAGCGGATTTCTGAAAGTGTGAGGTGAGTTTTGAAACCACAGCAGAGGACTAATAGCCATGCTCTGGAAAGGCACGGGCTTTCCTGCCCTGTGTTTGGCTAGCGAGTAACTGTTTGAAGTTTCTAGTGTGTATCTTTAGATTTTTTTTTTAAGTGTTCTGTAAACATGACCTTTGGTTGCACTAAGGGCCTAGTACGGAGCCAAGCCAGGTGCAGGGGAGTCGTCTGCCCAGGTGCTGCCTGCCTGGGCCTGTCGGCACCCACAGTGTGAGCGTGGGCAGTCAGGGAGACCCAGTCACAGAGGAGGCTTCGCTCCTGGCCTCTCTCTGACCCCTGGGGCAGGCAGAGGGCATGCCAAATCTTCCAAGAGATGTCTATTGACTTTCTGCTGCGCTGGTTGTGGCTGTTCCCATGGGCTGCATGATCACAGCCCTGCGGCGGCCAGCATGGCGGAGAGCGGCGGGTCGGGCGCAGGCATTGATGCTGCAGCGGGAGCTTGGCGCAGGTGCCAGGGGCCTGGCCCTGCCCTTCCAGGCTGCCGCCAGCCTCGGCCGAGGACCCTTCCCCAGCTCGTCACAGCCGCCCTGCCGAGAGCGGCCTGGCGGGGCCGGGACACCGTGACCTCTGTGGCCTCCATCTCTGCTCGCAGCCTAATCGGGCAGCGGGGGGAAACCAGTGGCCAACGGGAGCACAGAATACCGAAGAGGTCGGAGCGGTTTGGCGCTGGTGGTAGTTCACAGCCCCTGTGGTGGCGGCGCGTTCCTGCTCGCTGCCCGGGCAGGGCGGCGCCTCGGCGCGAGGCCCCGGGGGATCGAGCCCTGGGCGCTCGCTGTGGAGGCGGCTGGTGAACTCTGCGGGCCTACGAGCAGGTCTGTCGTCTCCCGTCCAGGCCTCGCCCTGATGCCGTTTGTTCGTCCCCCCCTTGCTTTGCCCTCTGTGTGTCCCCGGGGGGCACGCGAGCCAGGCACCGCGACCAGGGGGTGAGGAAGCAGCCAGGTGTGGGCCGCAGAGGGAGAAAAAGGTCTTTTAAAGACCACTTATTTCATCCTGCCAAAACTGTCATGGCAATTTACCACTGGAGGTTCCGTATCAGCCCTGTGCCGCAATGATGGTTATTGAAAACATCAAGCGGCACTTCATGTAATTCGCTCTCCTGTGGGCAGGAGGCATTTGGAAAGGACAACTCATTGAGCACAGAAGTGAAAATTTCTGGAGTGCTAGGAGTGAAAACAAAGGAGCAGGGCGAAATAGCGGGATGGTGCTGCGGGGCCAGCAGCTGGGTAGGGAGCAGCCGGTTCCTCGGGTGCCCCAAGGCTGCGCACCAGCACCCGCAGCAGGGACTTGCCCTGGAAGCTGCCTTCCTCATCTGGATGCCGATTCCTCTGCGGACTTTATGCCCAATTGCTGGGGCTTGCCAGAGTTTCTGGCGTAGGAGACTGATTTATGCTGCCTCCTTTGGTTAAATGGCTTGATCATCCTGTCGGTTCCCTGCAGCCAAGCTGCTGCGTGCTCAGCTCTTGCATGCACCTTTACCCAGGCCGTGGGCACCATGGATGTCTGCTGAGCCTGTTGCTTTTTACAGCCTGTGGTTGGTCTGTTTCAGATCCTTGTGTGGTGTCTTGGAGACAGTCCTTCATGTGATGTGTAGCTCAGTAAATATGTAATGTGTTGGTTTAGGGCTTTATTGCTTTTATGCAGCACTACTGTAACAGTATTCGGAGAGCTCTGGCGCTCCCATCACCAGCTGAAGTGGTGCCGAGGAAGGATGTTCTTCCTTTCCGAGCCCATCATCTTCCCCTCCTGATGCTCTCAGCCATGTTGTAGTGGTCTGAAGGAGGCAACTTGTCTCTGTTAGCACACAGCGTAGAACAGTCAATTGGGCCATTAGAAGTGGCTATGGATAGGCCTTGTTTTTGAAAGGGATCTAAAACACTTGGCCAAAACCCAGTTGGAGCTTTTCAACTCCTGGAAAACCTTCTGCTAAACAGTTTGGCTTCCCTGTTTCTAGAGCACCTACCAGAATCATGGTCTCAGGTTCATGGTAACCTCTATGGGGAAATGGAGTTACTCATAAGGCCGGCCTGGTTGGTGTTGTCAGCACCCTGCCCCAGCCCTATATTCCTGCCCCCACCCACATTTGGTGCAGGGAGGAGACAGGACTGTGTGGCTGGAAGAGAGGGTGAGGCTGCAGCAGGGGCCTCTTGCCTAGATCAGTGCGGGGTGGCGTGGATGCACAGCAGGACACATGGGGATCCTTTGATCGTGGTGGTGCAGGTGGCAGCCACACTGCTAGCTTCTGGGGGCATTATGTTCTTGTCTTACCAACGTGTGTCGCATGGGGTTGAAGATGCTTTCCTTTCTGGGGTTTCCTTTGTTCAGGGTAGGACTAACTCATGTGCCTATTTGGAGTTGACTCTGCTTCTTTCAGACTTTGCTGTGCTGCTTTCAGGCTGTTCCTGAGCAGGGGCATTACCCTGGCAGCAGGGTGGGAGCTGGTTTGGTGAAGGAAGCTGRCTGAAAGCACATCACTTAGGGTGAGTTTCCATCTGGGTTGCCCCTTTCCTGGTGACTGCAGTCATGCCTGTTTGAGGGCTGGCCCAGGAAGGGACATGGGCTGCATATACCTGGATGGTGAAGCTGTAAGGAGTCTTGATCTGGATACATTTAAATTGTCATGGAGGTGCACCCATGGAGATCAGCCCTGCTACRTGCTGAGCACTGTGCTCCAGCTGTGCACAGCCCTGGCACTGGGGCTTAACCTGGGGTGGCTGAGCTTGCTCACTGGGGTGCATTGGTGCTCCTGGCAGGCTGTGAAGTTACTGTTATGCTGGATTGGCTCTTTAGCACTTTGCAGGATTGGGCCCCTAGCAGATAATAATTCTAATGCCTAATTTTAGTTTAATGGCACTCATTCAATCTGCAGTTCCCAGAACRTGTTGTAAGTGACATAGATTAATATTACATAGAAAAAGTCAAGCTTCTGGTGCGAGATCAATAGATCATAACTTGGTGACATTTGAAAATACATCTTATTAGCAGTTCTTATTTTGGTGCTTTGCATATATTCCCATGAATCCCCCCCATCCCCCCTGGAGGCGCTTCTGTGCACATGGCTGCTGACGGCATTAAAAAGTTCTGTGAAATCATGTCACCCACACTGAGTGCCAGTTTGTGGCTTTTATCTTGTGGAAACTAAGTACACTGATGGGGAGARGTGAAAGGAAGTGCTGTTGGCCACCACAGTACAGTGACAGGAAGCCATTAATGTCTTGCAGCTGTAGAGACTAGGGCTTTTTCCYGGGCTGGCTCAGTGTCCAAATCTCCAGTAGATGCCTTGCTGTTGACATGGTACACAAAGTGCTGTCATGATCTTTCTCACAGAAAGATCGGAGTTGGAGAGCAGAGGGGAGCTTGAGGTCTCTGTTCTGCCCTAGATAGAGGATCATGGGAGAGATGGCATGGAGCGCCCTTATGTGGCCCAAGCCTGGGCTGTGCTGGTGGGTAGATGAGCAGAAGCTTTACGCTTTCAGGCTTGTAAACCAGCACGTTTATCAGCAGCATTAATGAGGAAAGGAAATAGGAGAGGCCCCCAGAGGCAGGGCGCTTCCTTGCCTCCCAGTGATTCTTCTGGTTTGCAGGAACAGTCGGGGAGGTGATCTTTGTAGATCTTGTTTGACAGCTAAAGTGACTTCTCAAGGACAGGATGCAAGGTAAAGGTCAGGTCTTGCTTTGACTCTGGAGCAGGGTCTCCCATAATTCCTGTGCTGATCTACTCTTCCCACATGCAGTGGATATGATGCTGTGTTGATTTGTCTGCATGAGTCAGGCTCTTTGGCAATGAGTTCAGAGCTGAGTTTTACAGCCAGCTATAATCATCTCTCCAGTGTATGCACACGCGTGCGCACACATGCTGCTCCCTTCACAGACAYGTCTTGCTCTGCTTTCTCCCTCTTATGAGAAATCTAATCTCCTCCAGAGCTCTCACCCATCAGAGCAGATTAGGCAGCGCTCAGCTCCTTCTGTGCTCTGAAGAAATTGCCAAGATCAGAAGCTGGGATCATAGCTTCAGGAGAGGGTCCCTCTTTCTATAAGACAGAATGAGAAAGGTGATGTGCAGTTATTTTGCATCAATGCAGTATGCTAGGAAAGCTGCATTTTTCCCCTGCTCCCTAGAGTTGACAGGAGCTGTGCTTAGTTTTGCTCAAATGGAAGATGTTTGTCTACACTCCTGTAAGCAATGAATTGACTCAGGTTGCCCACTTAGTCTTCTCTTTCTGCAGATTGTTACCAAAGTCCCTCTGGATGTGTTTGAAGCATCCTAAATAAGACCTGTGTGTGCTGTGCTCTGAGGTGGAGGCTGTACTGAGCTTCTCAGGAAAAAATAGGGCATTGCTTTTCTCATGCAGGCAGACATTTAAAGAGACTGTGCAGGAGGAGTGTGGGCATGTGGCTAAATCAGAAGTGAGGAGCCGTTCCCTCCTTTGGCACTTCACCTGCCTTGCTATGAAACAGGGACAAGAAGAAGCCAGGCTGCTGGCTGGCTTTTTTGGTAGTTTTCTCGGTGGCACTGGCTTCATGCAGCACTCCAACCACTCAGCAGAAATCACTGGGGAGAAACAGTTTTCTTGTTGCTTTGCCGTTCTGGGTGGGATTTCCAAAACTGCTCAGCTTTTACCTCTGCTCCCAGGAAAGTCAATGGCAAAACTTGCTGTCCTGAAATGGGATTAGGTAATCGACCTCACAGGAATCCCTGCCTTGCTCTCCCTAATCATTTTTGCAGCCAGATGCCCAGGCAAAATCCAGCTCTGCCTTTCAACCTGAGACACTGTCTTTTTACTAATTAAATGAGGAATATCATCTCTTTACATTTCTGTCGGCTGATTTCAAATTAAAAAGGGACCTATAGGACCAAAAAGAACCTTATCCTCCCTTTGGGGATTGCCTTCCTTTTTATTTAAGTTTTTTTGCAGACCGATAATTCCATCTGAAGGTCTCCTGCGATGTTGCAGTAACCCTTGGATGCTATTCAAGTGCATCCTGGCCCCTGGCATGTGCTCATTGCCTCCTAATTGCTCTAAATAAGTTGGGAATGATGAAATTAAAGTGCCATTGATATCAGGCAGCCCTGGCACACTGCAGTTACAGGCGTGTGAGGAAAGTGGACAGATGGGGAGATGTTAGGATAATAGGTATTAAATGCAGATTTTATCCTGTTTGGGATCCCAAGCTAAGCACAGTTCAACTTCTAAGCACAGAGTTTGGCAGCTTCCACTCTGGTGCCCTAGCTGAGCATTTGGCGCAGGTCGGTTACTTATGGGATATAAAACTGTGCCTGAATGACCTCTCTGTTCCCTTTAGATTTCAGGATATTGGGCTCTCTGGTGCTGAGGACATACAAAGTAACCCTAAGACCAACACAAACTCCTGTCCAAGCATGCTCTGTAAATCCTTGGGGAGTCAAAAAAGCCTGCTAGGGCCTTATTCCAGTCCTTGGGGGAACAGGTTAAACTGAACCAAGCAGGTTTGGGCTGTTGAGACTGCACTGGTTCAAACAGACAAGGCTTGTCCTTACTTATATTCCCTGTCTTAGTCTGTTCCTAAACACTAAGGCTGGTCTTTAACACATCTGTGTCCACACGTAAAAGATGCTGTCTTGTTTAAAGTTTAACTTCTGGCCCTCAGGAGTAATGGATTAAAAGCTGAGATCAGAGGCCTGGCACTTCATTTTCTGCTGTGTGAATGCAAAAGGGATCTGGGCAGGAGCATCCTCCCAGCTGCCTGTGCTCGTGGGAAAGCCAGCATGAGAAACCCACCTGCCTGGGAGCAGTGTCCTGCAGCGTTCCTGCAGCCTGGTCAGGCATCTCACACTCAGCTTTGCTTCCAGAGGTTTCCYGAGGCTCTGCTGAACAATTTGAGGCTTTTCACACAGTGATAACTGCTTTCCTTCACCTGCCTGTTCAAAGTGGAGACTGAAAATGCAAAGGTTATGCACTTCCTAAGCCTGTTCTCCATGGAGGGACCGTACAGTCTCTGAACAGAGCTCACGTTTGCTCTCTTGCCACTACATGTCCTCTGAGGATAACCAAAGAAATCAGTAGCTCACCACTCCTGTAAGCTTCCCATGGTGCCTGCTGGAGGGAGAGCACTTTCCCTGACATCTGAGTGATATTTCCATGAACATGACAGAAAACTAGCCTAATACACCTAGCAACAAATAGGGAAGGAAAAAATGTGTTTTCTGCCTTTCAGGGCCAAAAGTCTCATGGATGAATCATTTGAAGCAGTTAGGAGAGCAGGGGTAAGGGTTGTGGAGCTGTTTTCCCATGGCTCATCCTGGGCACTGTTGATAGCTGGCTTTTGGATGATGCTCTCTGGGCATCTTGATTTTTAGCAAGTGTCTGTAGTCAAAGGGAAAGAGTTCTGTTAGCAACATAACTGTGTCCCATAGGAGCAAGGGGACATGGTTGGATGGTCTGGATAGTACCTGGATCCAGATCCTAAGAGAAGACAGTTATGTGGGTCTCTGTTCCCAGCCAGAGCAGACTTGCTGTGTAACCCTTATGGAGAAATCCATCCAAGCCAGGGCTCTGCCCAGCTTGCCATGAGTGTGCAGGCCAGCAATTCAGCAAACTCATCCCTGTTGCTCTGTGTTCCCATCCCTGATCCTGTAATGAGAGCTGCCCAGGTGTGGCAACACGATGCCTCAGAGGAGTGCATTGGCTAAAGGGCTCTGTTTTCTGAGCCTGTGAGGGCAGCAAGGGAAGGCAGGAGGGGTGGCTGGTCCAGGGAAGTTGCAGGCACAGGGAAGGATGAGCTTCCTTAGTCTAAAGCACTTGTGCAGTCGAGGAGGCTTACAGGTGTATCCAATTTTATGATCATGTAGTCAGTTTTCTGAAGATGGATGGCAGGTATAGAACAGCAGTTTTGTTTCCAAAAATATGCCGATCATTTTAATCACTTGCCTAAGATTTGGGCCGGGTCCAGCCACCTGGATTTGGATAATAACTCTCCCAAGGCTTCTTGAGCTAGCCTTGTAAAGCATCAGTGTTATCAGGACACTTGAAATGAATGGGAAGCACACTGATGTGGCAGCCAGCTGGCCCGCAGAATGGATGATTGGTTGCAAAGTGATGGAAAGTTGCAATGGTTCAATCTGAGCCAGTTCTATTCCTGTAATGGGCCTAGGCCTCAACTTCAGGTGTCACAGTTTCCCCATGGCTCATCAGATGAGTGCCCTGCAACATGCTCAGCCAGGATCCCTTGCTCCAGGGCAGCCTTTCACGGTCAGGTCTGGACTTTCAGAGGAGTTCTAGACCTCTAAATTTCACTTGTTGTATGTTTAAGGAAAGAAGAGACTATTCATGACCTACCAGTCTGACCTGCTACACAAGAGAGGCCAGAAATTGGCTSCTGATGATTCTTTTGTCAAGTGCAGCAAGTCTCAGGGGAACGAAGATGTATGGTTTCCAAAAACATCCTATCCCACAATCTGGGATCTGCAGGATCTTGGCACTGCTGACAGCTGAGAGGTCTCTGAAGTTGCAAAGGAGCAGCCATTTGTTCCTGAGACGTTTGGAGCAATCCTTGGAGCTGGCCTCGGTGACAGCCCACGGTATGTGCGGCCTGGTCGGTGCTGCTGGTGCACTGCTTTGGTGTGGAGGCTGCAGAGGGGTGAAGCAGCCTGTTTGGATGAGAGATTACAGAAGCTGCACTGGGCCAGTTGCATGACTGAGCGTTCAAATATCTCTAACACATGGCCCCTCCAAGCAAATAGCTCCCACTGCACGGGACGGTTACAGTATCTGTAGATTCCTACAGACAGGAAAAAACGATGGCTTTGGAGGGGGTTGGTTTTGCTTTACTAAGTTCACTTTCCTGAAAGGATCTACGGGCTGTCTGGTTGTGGGAGCAATGCTGTTTGTGCTTTCCAGCTAGCAAGTGGGCCAATTTCCCCGTTGCCCATCACCTTCCAGCAGTGGGGTGCCTTTCTGCCCCATCCCTGGCCTTCCCTTTGCTTTTGTGAAAATGCATGCAATGCCAAGTTACAGAGAATAAAATCCAGCAACTGTAGCAGTGCTACAGCCCTCAGCCTTGCTGGTGTCTCTCCTCCTGGTCACTCCTGCCACTGCAGTTCCATGGCCTCAGACACATTGGCCCTAGCAGAGGGTCTGGGGGGAAGCTGGCAGCTCTGGTCTGTCTAGGTGGAGTCWAGGGGACTCCACGGGGTTGTGTGTTCTCAGTGCTTTTGGCAATGACACCGTAGTTGTAACAAGTTGTAGATGGGTGGATAAAACAACTAGGAGCTGTGATGGTGGCTGGGACCAGGGATAGACTATAAAGGAACAGAAAAGGCCCCTTGGTCCAGCCAAGCAGCTTCCAGCGCATCCTCCTAACTGGCCAAAAAGTTCTTAGCCCAGAACTCCCTCTTTGTTACAGAGATCTCATAGATGCTTAGCCTTAGCCAGACATTTTGGAGAAGGCCTTTTCAGTCCATCAGGCTGGAGATTGATGCCCATTGCCCTGCTATGGCGTACTGGGGAGTGGGGGGGCTGGATCACTCTGGGGGTTCTTCATCCATCCCCCTTCAGCCTCTGAAGGAAGCAGCCTGCCTTTGGTTGCAGCCCCCCCCCCCCGGCTCTGCTCGCTGACCCAGCGTGCTGAATTATTGACGAAAGCTAATGTGTGTGCTGGTTGGCACAACGCACCGTGACCTTGAGATCCCGTTTCAGTGCACCTTGCCTCCACTCCTGCCTTTGTGCTGGTCAGAGCTGAGATAATCCCTTTCTCTTCCTCCTTCTCACGTGCGTGTGCTGGCTCATTCGTGCTCTTGCCTTATCTTCCTCTACCTTCCCTTCTCCTCAGCCACTTCCAGGAGGTGACTGTCCCCTGGGCTCAGCACCCTGGGCAGAGAGGAGATGGCCACCCCCTGCCCGGGGCCTGAGCCGGGGCTGCTTCCAGCAGCTTTATTCTCGTTGGTGCTCTCCTGGCACTTGGCAATGCCCGTGCTCCTTTGCTGTGCTAGCTGCTGTCACGCATGGGGCACAACCTGTCCTTGCCCAGAGCTGTTAGGTCTGCAGGCAGGACACAGCAGGGCAGGCACCGGAGGCAGAGCCTGGGGCTGGTGTGCCCCATCCTTACCTGACGCTGTATTTCTCGGGGTAGGATCCCAGGCTGGGGCAAGAGGTGCTGTCCTGCTGCATCTGCTGGAGTAAATTCCAGCTGTGCAGATAAGAGAGGAAAGATGTCGCTGGCTGCTTGTTCACACCCCCAACCCTCTGCTAGAGCCAGTCACCCCTCTGCTTGTGGCCAAGCGCAGCATTGCACTTTCCTGAACCTGCAAGGAAAAGGGTCCCCCTCCTTGCTCGTCAGAAAACAAGCCAGAAACTGCTGCAGCACCAGGGAGGAGGGGAGGAACAGGGAAGAAATGGAGAGGGAAGGGGAGGGCTGGGAAGATGGTTAGCTTGGAGCTCATGGGTATGCTGGATCTTTGCCAGGGCTAGGGTTGGCTGTTCCTGCCAGAGGAAGGAACAGAGCTGGGTGGAAAGCCCTGGTGAGCTGGGTTAGGTGTTGGGACAGGAGGAGGAAAGGAGCAATGCTCGCCACTCCTAGGAGCCACCCTCTGCTCCTCTGTCACCCCATAGGACCCCCTTTTCTGGCAGCTGCAGCCAGCCTGGCTATCGAGGACAGTGAAAAAGGCAAAGCAAGCAGCAAGGCTTGTTTTGCCACCAGAAGCCGCTCAGCGCTCTAGATTGCTGCCTTGCCAGTCTGTGTCGTGCAGAGCCCTGGCAAGGCTTRGACTCGAGCAGCATCATTTCCAGGGAGTGCTTCCTTGCATTTGCTCCAAACAAGTGCTCTCCCAGTGGTACAGGGCGCAGCTCTCCATGCCAGGGCTCTGCTAGTTAGGGCAAAATCCAGCATCCCATGGGCTTTGCATCCCCCCTGAACAGGGCAGATCTCAGACCCTGTCTGGCACTGAGCTGAGCTCAGCTCTCTGCAGGTGTTAGTTTCCCCACTTGCCCCAGGTTCCCAGAGATGTCCTGGCACTGCCCTTCGGGGGCAGTAGGTAAGAGGAAGGACTTTTTCCCAAGTTGTTCCCCCTCAGCTGAGATTTCATGGAACCTTTCACCCAGGCTCTTGCAGTGGCCACCTTTAGCAGCTGCTTCTCTGCACCATGGGTTGTAAATGTCCCCTTAATTTAGTGCCTGCAGTGCACTAAAGCAGCAACCTTTGCAGAGCCTATGCATAATAGCAGAGGAGGCTCGGGATCCTGTTGTCTTGCATGCATGGCTTCTCCCCTTGAGTGCTGCAGCCCAAGGGGCTAATGTCTCGCCCTCGGTCCTGCCGTCCTGTACACACACACGCACAGCTCGCTCTCTGCTGCGTGCTGCAGCCAGGTTTGCTTCCAGAGATGATGGGAGGTGTTGGTGCTCTCTGCCCAGTGTCTGGAAGACATCTGCCAGCATTACAGCCAATGTGTGCAGGGCCCCTCATCAGCTGTCTCAGCAGAGGGTGTGATGCGCATGTATCCCACAACATCTGCAGCAGCCCACAATTAATCAAGTTGTCCCATAACGGAGAAGCTCTCTTCCCACTGATCTCCCTGCCACACACTCCTTCCATATGCCGGCTTTCTCTGATGAGCTTTCCTCTGCCTCTGATCTCTCTCATCAGTGAGTGCCCTGTCTGGTTTCTCGAGGCTGCTCTTGGGCTGCTCTTGGCTTTGTTTTGCTCTTCCCTCCATGGAGCAGCCTGTTTTGTGTTGGGCACTCCACTTCCTGAGTGAGGAGTGGGCCTGGATCTGGTGGAAAATCACAGTGCTGGGGCTGGAGGAGATAAGAAGCAGGGAGGCAAGGAGAGAGCTCCCTTAGGAAAGCAGCCGGGAGGGTGCAGGCTCCTGAGGAGTCGGTGGGGATGCATGGGGTGTTGCAGGTGCAGATGACTGCTGTGCAAGCCCTCCCTGCAGCACTCGGATAGCGGAGGTCTGGCGTTATCTCCACTGAATCCCCCCAGTGTCCCTTTGTCCCTACTGTGTCTCCTCCTCCCGCTCTCAGAGCCCCTTCCCGGCACGGGGTGGGACTGTCATGCCAGGGCTGGGCTGGGGGCTGTGGTGAGGGAAGTGGCTCTGAGGGAATAGCGGTGCAGAGCAGGGCTTCCTGGGCGTGATGATCGTGCCCCATCCTGCATCCCAGGGGGCTCCCCGTGGCCCCTGTCCCCTAGGGACCGAGCCGGTCACTGAAGCACCGTGCTCTTCCTTGCACCGGGCCCATCTACCCCAACACCGAGCCTCCCCATAACTCACTTTGTTTAACAGGGAATTCTCTTTTCAGAGATAGCCTAATCCAACCAGGCAGGTCAGTCCAGGCAGTAATGCATTCCCTTCCCCACTGTTTCATTTCTTTTGGCTAAATTTACTAGTGAAAGGTTTTTTTTTTCTATCCTTCACAGAAGAGAATAACAGCTCTGACCTTGAGAGAAAYGATGAGGGTTCAGAGTTTTTCCTTTTTTTTTTTTTGTTGCTATTTTTCTTCCAAAATATTCAAGTGAGAGGGATTTTTGCTTAAACAATTTATGCCCAGTGAATAGATTTATTCCATTCAGCAGCCAGCCACAAGAAAGCCCTCTTATTCCCTCTGGCATGTTTTTTTCAATGCTCATAAATACTCAATGATAAATCTGATGAGTTTTACTCCTTGCAAACATGAGGGGCTGCACCTCCTTTGCTGGCCCAGCACAGCCTGGCTTGCGGTGCTACGCAGTACTCGGTGCCAGGTACCCCGCGTGGTGCGTGGGCCCTGTGATCCTGGCCTGGGCAGGACTCGCAGATCTTCCTCAGTTTCCCTGCAGGCTCCCCAAGGAGCCTCATGCTATTCCCTAACCCTGCAGGAACTGCCTTCCTGCTCCTGATCCAGTTCTGCTGCTTCAGTATTTCACTCTCCTAGAGATAAAGGCTGTGTAAAAATTGTTTTTTTAATGTCCTGGCACCAAGAGGTGCTTTGTAGGCAGCACCTCCAAATCCCACCTGGCTGTTACCTCCCACACTTCCGTTCCCAGCCTGGCCTTGCCAATGCTCCGCTGTCCTGACTTTTAGCAGGAACTGGGCAAAAAATGGATTTCCTGGCTGGCTGGGTTTTTTAACATTGTTCCTTCATGGGAAAAGAAAAATGTAAGGGTTCAATTTGGGTTCAGGATGATTTATTTCAACAAATGTGTCAGAAATTCAAAGCAAGTGTTTGGACTTGACTGAAGGATTTTCTTTGGAATTTTGGGGAGGGGGGAATGTTTTAAAAAAAGAAAGATTCTCAAAATGAAAAGTGGGCCCAAGGAAAAAAAAAGAGTAATTCTCTTCTAGACATGTCAAAACTGGCCATTTTTAACACTAATGATTGATTGCTTAATAGTCTTTTCTGAAAAACAGTTCCACACTATGAGGTGCATTTGCCAAATGCTGGCACTGCTGTGCTGGTGGTGGTTGCCGAGCTTGCGGCGCTGGCCTTTCGGGGCTGTCGCCGCTCCATCTGGCACCCAGGAGAGTGTCTCCACAAGCCTTCTCGCCTCGCTGGCGCCTGCCTCAGTTTCCCTTCCCTCACCGGTGCCCTTTGTGCAGCCAGTCCGCGGGGTCTGGCAAGCCCAGATCGTCTCTTCTCGTCTCTGCCGAGGTTGGCTGATGCAGGGGATTTGCGTGCTGCTGGAGCTCCCTTCCTAAAGATATTTCCTTTTTTACTTTCTGGTGGCAGGGAAGGTCTGCACTGGGATCTCCAGACTTGTTCCAGTAGTGAGCTGGGACTCAGCATCTCTTCCCTGATGGACAGCTCATTTGCTCTGTCTTCTGAGCGCTTTGGATTTCTTTATAGCTTAGATTTTCAGCCTTCTCACCTCGCTGATAGCACAATATTTTGGGAACAGATGGGCTTAATTTCCGATTCCCACCCCCCTGAACTTCGGAGGAGGTTTGAGTTTAGATCAAGTCTGTCTCTTATTCCATGTGACTTAATTTGRTAGACTCCTGTCTGCAGACAGCTATGTCTCCTGCCTGCCCCGATGGATGCCGAGTGGTTTACTGAGGACCTGGCAAATGCCCATCTTTGCACCAAGGAGGGCTCTCTGAGCAAACGTTTTCTCTCTTAACGGATAAATCCATCTCCGTGCTACCTAAGCAGTAGCAGTGGCTGGGCATCATCACATGGCTTGATRCTGTTGAGATGCTTAGTCTAAGCTTCATCTAATCCTCTTTCATCTCGAAATCAGGCTAGTGATCTCGCAAGAACAGGGTTTCTGACACCAGCCACGGTGTTTTGTGGTGTGTGCTTGTGCTGGAAGGGTAATGCTTCTTGTAGTGTTCCAGTGCCTCTGCTGCTGAGCTGAGCCAGAGGCAAGAGGGAAAGAAAATGAACCAAAATCTCTCACCTGAACTCYGTATGTGACTCTTGGATCTCAGGTTTAGGTGTCAGCGTTTGTTTTATAGGGTTTTATGGCATCTGGTTTTCTTAGCTGGCCTCTTGCATAGTATAAACCTGATTTTTATAGCCATGACTTTTGGTTGGATTAAAACTTTTTCAGAACRTTCTCCTGAATCTGAACTATTTTGCTCATCCCTGCCATGCACTGCTGGTGTTCTTTGCATTTCCATCGTGTTGTGCTCCTTGGGGAATCCTACAGCTCTTTGGGGGACCAGCTATAAGAATATAGCCATGGAAATGCAGGGTCTCTAAGGTCAGCACATGAGAGTAATTTAAGACAGAGAGAGAAGAAAGAATTTAAAAAAAGTTTTAAAATTTCTCTTCCTCCCTTGAGGTCTGAAAGACCAAATTCGAGGAAGAATTTGAGGCTGCCAGACTTCATTTGGACTTCACTCATGCTTGAAAGCTCCTGGATTGTGCACTTTGCAATCAAAAGCTGATTCCTGCTTGCTGAAAGCTGGAGGCAGGCTTGTGCGTGTGGTTCAACAGGCTTGTTATCCTCCTGCGTTGCAATATCCCCTAGACGTCTAACTGGTGTCAAGGCCTCAGGGCGTAGGGATGGAGCGACTTGCCAAGGTCCTGTTACAAGTCAGTGGCAGTGACAGGCAATAGCACTAGACCACTTGCCTGCCTCTCCTTAGGGCTCGGGGCATGGGAGGGGCCATGAGTTTGCTGCCAGTAAGATTTGCCCAGCCCTGGGCCGGTTCCCTGTTTGGGGATTAGATCATCTACCTGGGATTAGGTTTTGGCCAGGTGTCCGGGACTAACATCATCCCTCCTCTTKAACAAGAGAGGCCATGTGGGCAAAGTCTTCCTCAATCATCTGTGAACCCTGTCGTGATGTTGGGCTAGCTGTAATGGCTGTTGGCCATAGGCACGGCTGTTGGTGGAGGAATTAATCCCTCTTGTACATGTTCTCCAGCAGTGCAGGTCCTCCGCTTGGGTGTTTCTGGTGTGGTGCTTGTTTGCCTTCTTCTATCCCTCATAGCCATGGGCACAAAAAGCCCTGTGCTGGAGAGCAGATGGACGAGTGCACCTTGAGAGTAGGGTAAGAAGAGATTAAAATCCTTGGCATGGGAGAGCGTGGTGTCAGAGAACAGACTGAGCAGGTGGCAAAGAGCCAGGCCTTCGCGAGGGCCTGCGCCACTGCTCTGACACTGCTCGCTGCCACGACCTTGCTCTAATCCCTTAACCTCCTCTTGGCTTTGGTCTTCCCTTCCCCGGGTGAAAGGGGGGCACTAACGCTCGCTGGCACCTGGGGTCAGAAGGGCTAGGTGGCAGATGTGGGTCCAGCACTCTGAGGAGAGAGAGAACTGAATTAGTGCTGATTATTTCATTACCTCTCTCCTCCAAACATATTGTCACCTGCTCGCAGCGTGCCACGTCCCTGCGAGGGCTCCTGGCTGCCAGGCCAGATTAGAGCTGCTTTACCAGGACTGGTGACTAGCGGGTCTGCCAGTTTCGCAGGCAGAGAAACCAAGGAGTGAGGGATATGATTTTCTTCTAGGGACACTATAACAGGACAGGGGCCTAAGCTGAAGTTAGGCTCTGGCTTTCCCTTGGGTCCTGCTGCCTTGGTCAGCTGGGCCCATTTGKGCTGTACAACCCTCAGTGTGAGTGGAAGCTTTTCCCTGTCCTGCAGCCCGTCACACCAGGTTTCCAGCTCATATTTCCTCCTGTGCTTTGGATGCACTGAAAACTCAGGTCCCTTGTACACCAGCCAGGATTAGGCCCACAGGGTTTGGGAGCTGCACTGACTTGTCAGCGCTGTGGTTGGCCTGTTTTACCTGATACCTCCCTCCTTTTGTGCCCTAATTGAATCTTTCTCCCTTCAGCACCTGCTCATCCTCTCCCTGTCCTCCTGTCTTGCAGGGAAGTGTGTCCAGGATTAACGGAGCTGCTCCACGTTGGGTCCCATGAGACGGGCAGGACAGCCCTGTCCTTCCTGCCTGGGCCTGGGGACACAGCACCATCCTCTTCCTCCTCTGCACAGGCAGCCCTTCCACTTTCTGAAACGAAGCCGTGAAGGTCTGCTGCAAAGGTAGGTCCTTGGACTTGTCCCTTCTTGCCGGCTGTGTCTCCTGTGGAGTTTAGCCAGCTCTCCTGGCAACCTGGCCTTCCTCCTGCATGTTTGTGCTGAGGCTTCTGTCCCACTGTGCCTCACGCGTGCTGACAGGCCAAAACTGGGGAATCCAGCCCTGCCCTCATGGAAGGGAGGAGAGCTGGCATCACCCATCAGCTCTGGGGTTAAAAATGAGGAAAATGGGAATGAACTGTTTGGCAGAAGGGATGTTAAACCCAGAAGGGAATGAAGGGGGCAGAATGGGATGCCCCAGGGAGAAAGCGGGGTGACTGCGGAAGGGAACGGATAGCCGTGGCGGGCGCTGGCTTGTGCACTGCTTCCCTGCAGCAGGACTTGCTGCTTGCTTTACTTTCCCGTTCACCCTAGTGTGCATTTCTCTCTGTGCCCCAGCAGGATGCACAGGGTAGGGCTGGGCGAAAGGTTTTGAGTGAACAGCTTATGCATCAGATAATTCGGGTTTCAGTCAACAGAAACAGCTCACGAATTCAGGTCATATTTAGCAAGCAGTTTTGGCTGGGGAAAAAAAAAGAAAAAATGTGAAACATTGAAAAGTTTCATTTTGACATTTTCAAAATGAAACCTTTCAACCATCTGTTTCAAAATGACATTTCATTTTGAAAATTTTTCTAGCTTTTTTTTTCTTAAGTGCGGGGGGGGGGAAGCCACCTACAAACAAAATGAAAGCTTCATTTCAGACCAAACAATGTTTCATTCAGTCCCAGATTATTACTGGTTTGGGGGGTGAGGTTTTTTTCACTTGTCCTCTGGCCAAGAAAAAATATCTGATTTCAGTTGACCTAAATTACTTTCTTTTCTCACTTTGGCCACCAAAGCAAAGCAACCAAACAAAAACTGTTTTTGCAGCCCGGGTCTTTGAAAATATATTGCTGTCGGGGTTGAAAGCTGAAGAAATGGGTTTCTAGAGCAGGGTTTCTGGACTGGTGGGCCACTGAGACGATTTGAACAGCTACAGGAGATGTGGCCCCAAGTGAGATCCGTCTCTGGGTTATGGGGCATGAAACCAGCGTCAGGCTGGCTGGAGACGGAGCAGGGAGGAGAGGAAGGACAGGTTTCCGCTCAAGGACGTCCCTCGCTGGGGAAGGGGGCCAGGCGTGCTGGGGAACAGGTTGCAGGGGTAGGAGGYAGTTTTGTCATTAGTAATACAGTGTAGAGAGCGGGGAGTGTGATGGGTGTAAAAACTGCGAGGTTATTTGTTTTGTGTGTGCGTGAGGGCGTCAGATCTGAGGCATGTACTACGGATTGATTTTTTTCTTTTAATTATTTTTTTTAGAGAAGTTGGGAAGAACCTGTGGTGGCAGAACACGTTGTACCAGTGACTTAGGGGATTGCAGGAGAGACTTTGTGGCAGCTAAATTTAGATGAGGCAGAAAGCTTATGCTGGCGTGTGTGCAGGGAGCGCTTGGCGACGAGCCACCCTGAGGACCGCTGCTCCTCCAGGGCTGTTGCAGCCCCGCGGGGGTCGGGGGCGGCTGTGTCTGGTCGGAGGGGCAGGGTCCATGTTGGCTGTTCTGGCTCTGTTCTTGCAGGGGGGTTTTCATGGGTGGCCAAAAGGAGCAGGGCTGGATTGCTGCTGCTGCGCAGGCTGCCCCCGTGCCAGCACCCTTTGCTGGGGTGATAACTGCCCGGCAAGTCTTAGCCAGCCTGGTTTACTCCCTGCAGAAAGCAGCATGTGCCTGTATCTTATTTCTTTCCCATCGAGCATCTGAGAAAGTCCATCTTTCCGCAAAGTCAATTTCTGGCTTATATGCACGTTTTCTGCTCTCCTAATGCTCTCAAATCGTGTTAACTGGATCCGTGCCTTCCCCCCCCCCATCTCCAATCTCTGACCCTCCCTCCTAAGCTCAGGGAGGCAGAAAGGGGGACACTAATCTTCTCTTTGCAATCTTGCTGTGCTTCGAGGGCAGGACAGCACTTGCTGGATAAAGAGCTGGGCTAAAGCTGCGAGAAAGTTGGCCAGCTCCAGCTGACTGCCTTATTGCAGCGACTCTGCCACAGAGAGTTTATGGGATTAGGACCAGTTTGATCGCTGCCGGCGCAGACAGAACAGACTTCTTGTCAAAGAAGCCATAGCGAAACAGCTTGGCTTGTGTAACTCCCGCAATCCACAGAGGTTGGTTTGTGATATGAGCTGCATAGCTTGTCCTGCTGCCCATATCGGTGTGGGAAGCCACAATTTGGTCAAAGCAGGGACTGAGCCAGGCAGGTGGGGAGATCAGTGTGACACTGAAGGGACTCTCTTTTTTGCCTGGAGGGTTTTGTGCAGTTGGGCTTGCCTGAGCAGGAGGAATCCAGCCAGGAAATAAGCCTCCTGGCCTAAGCAGGGAGGAGAGAGAACAGAAAAGAGTCGTGGAAGTTGCAGGGAAGAAGGGACAGGAGGGCTCTGGAGTAGCAAAGGGAAATGAAGGGTTGGTTTACATTGCAGGCATGGCAGGAAAGGTATAACATGGGGTTCAAGTACGTGTAGGCTTGGTTTGGGGTCAGAAGATGTAGCAAAGTCACRGGAATGAGCAGGAAATGTGTTCTCCCAGAAGCATCTCTGGCTTGTAGAGCAGCAGCAGTTGCACACTGAGGGCCACAAGCTGCCAGTGAAAGGAAGATGGATGGTATCATCTCCCCCAAACTGTGCCCAAGAGCCCCACCCATCCTAGCTGCAAAGAGGCCTGGATGGTCTCCTCTTTTCCCATTAATGACAAGAAAGAGATGGGCTGGTGGTACCTGCCAAATCCCATTGCTGTTAGCATCTGGATAGCCCTTCCAACCATGTTCTCTGCTCAGCTGAACATCTGAAGTTACTTAATTAGAGAAAGAAGCTGTATCTTTCATTGAYTACACCCCCTTCACCCCCAGCTTATCCTAAGCATGACCTTAACATTCACACTGCGTAAGTGGTCATGGAAACCAAGGCGCACGTGTGTGCACTTTGCCAAGCACTTGCTGGAAGTGAGATTGTTGTGCTTGGCAGAGACCCCCAGACTCCTCCCCAGTATGTGGCTGTACGTGCCCCACGTTGGCTGACGCCTTTCATCAGGAAGGAGGCATGGAGGGTTGGATCACAGTGGGAGAGTAGGAGAGACCCAAAATTGTGACATAAACAAAATCTGTGCTGCAGTGCGGGGAGGAAGCTGGATAACGTTCATTGCCGCTTTCTTAGGAGGAGTCTGCTGCTGGCACATCCCCCAGCTCCCAGCATTCAGAGCTTGCAGGACTCCCACTCCCGCAAAAAGGCTTAAAATACAAAGAGACTGGGCAGGTGTCTTGGTACTTGGGATACGTGGTAGGACAGCAGGCATTTGGCATTTATTCTCATGTGCTCCTCATGCATTTGTCAGCACTAGCTTCTTTCTGAAGCATTTCAGGCTTGCTGCCTTTGTCAAAGGCAAACATTGGCCTTTGAGCTATCTGAGATTGGAAGGGATGAAGAGCTGCAGCTCTGAAATCAGTGTCTGTCCTTCTTTAGAAGGGTGTCAGTTCTGCCTGAACATCTGTCATTTTGCAGGTGGGCTTGAACCCGAGGATCCTGTGTCTTTGAACCTCTTTCTTGCCTGTTGGGCTGTTAGGCCCAAGGGAAGCTCTGACTTGGTTTTCATGGTTATGTGAAATGGGGAGAGGATGTAGGTCTTCTAAGGAAAAGGGACTAATCCTAGGGCTGTATAAGTGGCCATACTGGGCAAGACAGTAGAAAGTAATGTTCGGTAAGGGACCTCAATCCAGTGTCCTCCAATCATCAGTGTGTTCAGCGTATGCATTACCATAGGACAGCATTCACTTCTGGCCACTTAGAGGAGGAGGAACAGGCCTGAGGTATTTGTCAGACACATGGGAGCAGAGGCTTGTGGAACTGTAAACTGAAAGATTACATGAACCAGGAAGATAGTTGGTCTCCCCTGGGAAGCAAGGGGGGAGGGGGCGAGTTGCTGGAGAAAGGGGTGTTTATTCCGCAAGGAAAMCATCCAGGTTGCTTTGAGAGGGGATGGAAGGGTCTTTCCAAAACCACTTTGCCCAAGTCCAATACTGGAAGCCTCCTGAAATTTGCTGAATCCTTTACCTCTGTTTTTGTATTTATTATTCCTATCTCTYATTCTTTCTCTCTCTTTTTCTCTTTCCCTCTTTCTTTTTTTTCCTCCCTTCATCTTTATCAGTAGCTAATGAAACAGGCAGGGAGAAACCCAATTCGTGCAGTAATTAAATTTACTTAGTGGGTATTCAGCTGGAGTAATGAGAAGTTTAATTCAATGATTAGTTTTTTCTTTCATTAATTAAAAATGGAACAACAGTGCAGTTACAGTGGGCTGCATTGATCCTCCCTGTGGAAGACTGCTGATGGAGGAGGAGGAAGGACTGATTTTGTGTGTGGGTTTTTTTTCCTATCCTCCCTTAAAAGAAGCATCCTCTATTCTTAGATCCTTGCAGGCCGTATATATGTCTTTGCAGCCTCTCTGTGCCCCTTCCAGCCCAAGAGGCTGGGGCAGATTCAGCCACCTGGGTGTATGCATCACCTGTGCCTTGTGCACCCTCAGAGGACACAGTGTCTCAGGGCCTGTCTGAGAGAACTTGGGGGGCCACAAGCAGTCTAAGAAGAAGCGTTTGGGATTGAAACTGCTTGTTTCAGGCCATCTCTGGCTGTTGGATACCCTGGAGAGGAGAGCTTTGTCAGGCTTGGGATGCCATCAGAGGGCTAGGTGGAGGACCTGGGGATGGCATTGATGGCTTTCTGGGAATGAAGGGGTAAAAGACRAGCCACTCTTTGGCTAATCTCTGGTGGAGGGATGGTCTCTGGAAAGATGTGGCAGAAAGTCCCTTGACATCTGGAGGTGATCCTGAAGGACAGCATGTAGCATGGGTCTGCAGCGTGGCATTGACCCTGATGGTAGAGGAACGGTGCTTGTCTGGTCCCAGGGCCTGGCAGTGGTGGTCTGTGCTCTTCCAGGCAATTGCAGGAGTCCTGTTGGCTCTGTACTGGGTGAGTGGCCRTGACAGCAAAGACCTTTCTGGATGAGTTGGGCTTGTGGTTGGAGATGCCGAGAGCAGCAGGCTTTTCTGGGGCACTAGATTCC
The DNA here is from genome assembly GCF_003343035.1 of Apteryx rowi. Classification (NCBI taxonomy): domain Eukaryota; kingdom Metazoa; phylum Chordata; class Aves; order Apterygiformes; family Apterygidae; genus Apteryx; species Apteryx rowi. Next base: position 3,355,877 of record NW_020449085.1, read on the forward strand.
CAATTTAGGCCAAGAATTTGGCAGCTTTCTTGCCATGGCCTGGCTGCAACTGCCCCAGAGGAGGGCACAAGAGCACRCTTCAGCCTCGTGGGGAGGGAAAGCCCCCAAGTGCAACGCGGGAGCTGGCTGCTGGTGCCTCGGCCTGGCCCAGCCGCTCAGCGATGGCTCGGCTGCCCCAGCAGCCCTGGCGAGCAAGGGGTGAGCAAAGCAGCCTTGGCAGGGGATAGGGGGCAGAACTGAAAAGCTGTGGAAAATGMTTTCCAAAGGGCTTTTTGGATGGGAACAGAGGCCTGTGAGTAGCAAATGTCCTGCTCACAAGCACTGGCGCTGGCTGAGRCCGTTCCACATACAAGCATGTGCCAGTTGCCAGGCCCCAGAGGTGGCTGGTTTTGGAGCCTGAGGGAGGAACTCAGCTCAGGTTCTTCCATTTTCTCCTTTGCAAACAAATGAGTGAAGCTGCAAGTGATGCTGGAGTGGGAGAGCGTGTGCTTCTGTGATCTTCTCTCCTGCTGCTCCCTCTTCTTCACCACAGTCTTGCTTGCCCCATCTCCCACTTCCTCTCCATGTATTTTCTCTCCCAGGTAGTCCTCCCCGGCTTGTTCTCCCTGCACACATGTGCTTTATTCTTCCCCCGTCTCCCAGCTGACCACAGCCTGCCCACGTCTCTTCTCTCCTCTCTCGCTGCTTGGTCAGGGAGGTTCAGGGTAACTGGGCAGTAAGTCTGTGCAGGAGGGAGCTCCCACCATTTGAAACCCCAGTGTCTCCCAGATGGCATCTTCAAGAGGAAAATGAAAGGTCTTCCCTCTGTGAGGAGGCTCTCGGCTCCACTGGTTTCCCTGCAGAAACATCTCCCTGGGGACCAGGCGAGAACGGCCCCGGTTTCTCATCAAGCTCCCCACACAGGCCCTGTCCCCTAATCAGTCACAGCAAGCGGCCTTGCCRCTTAAAAAGGGATTTGAAATACTTGCTGTGGGTGGAAGATTGAAAAGCATATCCCAGCCCACAACAAGTTTGGGGTGGGAGAGTTGTTTTCCTTCCTTGCTAAACAGATTCTGATCCATCTGAATACATTAAATTCATATACATGTTTTTAGTCTTTTAAAGTAAATGATGTGTACAAGCAAAATATTAGTAAATCAAATAAGTTTTTGTTCTCCAGGCTCTTGCAGTGATGCTAGGACCTCTGATTTCCTCTGAAGCACAGTTGTGCAGGTTATGTTCCCCTGAAGCAGGGCCATTGGTTTGCTCCTGTTACATTTGAGGGTGATTCTGGTAGCTTTGGGGATCATTGTATGATCTGCCCCAAAGCATCTTTGTCCTCTGGACTACTTTGCAACACTGCAAATTCCCACACCAGTTTTGAACAATGAAGCTCAGAAGTGGCCTGTTGAGTGAATAATCGGAGGTTTAAAATGTCTCTTGGAACTGTGTTTTAAATCTGTGCTAAGTATATATGAGTTCACAAAGAATTGCCATCAATAACATGCCTGAAAAAACACAACCCAACAAAAAACCATTAACTTGCACTATAAATCCTGTGTGTGCAGGAGGTACTTGGGTACAAAAGTTCCTCATGTGGCTGTGCATGGGAAGGGAGGGAGAACACTTCATCCCATTACTTGTGTCCTCTCTGCCACTCCTGTTTTCCAAGTCATCTGTTCATTTGCTGCTGTTGTGGGGGATGTTTTGATGGTGAGAATTAGCCAGGGGTTGTGAGCACCCTGGTTGGAAGCCAGTAGGTGCTGAGGATRCTCAACACCTTTGAAAATGAGATGTTTGCTTTCTGCGGACTATCTCATATGATAACCACTTCTGAAAAGCCTGGTGCAGACCAGATCTTCATTGTGTTTAAACCCTTGATTTCTGGGCAGCTGCATCCATCCCATCACAGGAGAATGTGCTGCAGCAATGTGACGTTTCACTYGTTCTTACGCTGGGCTTCTGTAAACAGGAAGGGCTGTAGAAGAGCAAAGTGCTGTTACTGAAAGACAGCACCACCATCCTTGRAAGAGTACAAAGCTGCCAAACTGAAAGGCAAAGGAAGCACGCACATGGTGTATGAGGGTAGCAGAGTGCACAAGGGCTGGAAATGCGAGCAGCAGAAAGTGCCGGGGGAGCGGGCTGCTACTGACCTGGCTGTCTGCCTCCGCGCCACTTCAGGGCCGGCAGGGCAGCTCTCTTGGTGCTCCTGCGGCCCAGCACCCCGCAGCATTTGTGCTGGGCAGGCAGAGTGGAAGAAGGGCAGAGCAACCAGGGAGGTTGCTCTGTTCATGCGGGCGAGAGGAGACCTGCTCCTGCTGTATGGTGGCGAGAGCCAAGCTGTGTCTCTCTTGCAGGGGGGAAATCAAGCAGTTCCTCCAGGGTTTGTTACGTGGGGTTGTGATGCTGTGTGGGATTTTGCACTCGTTGCCCACCATCCTGGAGACAGGGGAGAGCTTTGCAGTTTCAGTTTTGATTGCTAATACTTGTGTCATTGCCTGCTGGCATTTTTTGAAACTGGGAGAACGTGGCAGTGGGAAAGGTGTGAGATGCTCAAAGGAGCAGTGGTTCCCTTTGCCTTGCTCAGAAACACATCTCAGCTCTGGGAGGTATGGTGGAGGACCTGCTCCCATGAGAACAGGGCCACCATGTGTAGGTGACCCTGGCAAAGCTCTTGCCTCCTTCTGTAGGTGCTTGCCAGGGCCTGCAGGTTGACTTTGGAGGTGGCATTGAGTCTGTGTCCAGGTGGATCGGTTGTGGTGTCCCTCTGCCAGGGAGAGCACCAAGGGGTGGAGAGACCTCCCTGGCTCTGATGGGAGGCTGCACACCCACCGAGGCTGGAGAGGACACATGGGATCCCACAGCAGGGTTGGAGCCTGCTCTGACAGCGTGAATGTCTCCTGAGGCTAACTTCTTACAGCCTGCTTGTGGAGCTACCCAGGCCTTGGAGAAATGACTTCCTTATTCCAAAAAAGGATGAAAACGTCCCCCTGCCTCTACCTCATCCCCCACACCAGTGAAAGTTGTGATAGCAAATGATTTCCGGGAGAGAAAAAAGGGAATGTGGGATATTCCTCTTCCTCCAGCGCACGGGACGGAAAGTCAAAGCTGTCATACTCATGTTGCTTTCCTCTCCTCAGCATGTGCCTTGGCTGTGGGCAGGTGCGAGGAAGGAAGGCCGAAGGCTGGCGAGAAGCAGACCTGGGCACTGGGCCACTGGCAGTCTGTCTGGGCTGTGCCGTCTCYCACGCGTGGGGTGGTTATAGGATGGGGCAGGGAGCAGGTGGAGAGGCTGGCAGATCAGCGGTCCGTCAGCCACATACAGGACCCTGCTCTGCCCTGGCGGGACAGAGCTGCGGTGGTGGCCTGCTCCCCTTGCCTGCTGGGGAGGGAACGGGAAACCCCTGGCCTCCCGTGGCTCACCGGCGCTCTGCGAGGGGCCAGGAGAGCGCGCGTCCCCCAGGCAGCCTGGGCTACTCAGTCCTGTTGGTTCCTCAGCAAGTCTGCTTGGCTGCTGGGCAGCGCTGGGGCTGGGCAAAGCACAGGGGTCCYGGTGCTGGTCCAAGGGTGGTGATGCTTCGGTGCTGGTCCTGGTGGCATCACTGGCGGCAGGAAATGATGGCCCGGTGTGCTCTGGGGCACTGCTGTCTCGGGAAGCAGGCGGGATGGACAGTTTTCGTTGCTGCCAGGCTTTGTAGTGCTGTCTCCCCTTCAGCTTTCCTCTTCATCCCTCCTCTTCTTTCTCCTGCCTTTGGATATTTTTCTATCATCCTCTCCTCTTTTGTCTTTCTCTCTGTTCTTTCTTCTCCTTATTCTTATTTCTTTCCTTTCTTAGTTTTCCATTTCCTTCCTTTGCTCTGTGCAAGCCCACCTTTTGAGAAAAGGAGAATGCCAAATGCAGCGTGGGCCTGAACCAGGCTCACCACTGCTGAGGGTGAAAGCTTATGGCTGGAGAGTAAGGGCTGCGAGCTGAGGCCATCTGCCCAGGGCRGAGAGTTCAGACTGGCATGTACCCCTCAAAATCCAGGCAAGCGGCATTTCAGTTTCTGTCTCTGGAAATATACTCTAAGGGTGCAGCCAATACTGGGGAGCATGTTCCTGGAGGGGCTGAGCAGTGCACTGGTTCCCAGGCCTGGCACTGAGCATCTCGCAAGGCGATTGCTGTGGATTTGAAGATGTGGGTGGGTTTCCCCAAGTATTTGAAGACCATCTTGTCAGTGATTTTAGCCCCCGAGGACTTGATTTGGTGGATGTCAGATCTGTTTTGTTCAGTGCTTTGAGGCCCATCCAGGCCACCTGCGTGAGCGCTGTGGAGCAGTTTTGCAGTGACATGCAGAGTGGGCAGAGCTGAGACCTCCAATGCCTGAAGCAAAGCTGGGGCAGCCTTGCTGTCCCTGGGGCGGCCCTGGCGCTTCGGCTTTCCCGTTTCCTTCATGGTGCCAGGCTAACCGGCACCCTGGGACTGAGCCCCAGTTCTCACACCAGGGACCTTTCTTGTGTGGTGGCCAAACTGGACTTATGCCAGCAGCTGGCATGAGCTGAGCGTTTCTGAGGCTGGACTGAAACAGGGAAAGGCAGAAGTAAATGAAGCTGGTAAGTGAAGCCTGAGGCCAGCATGTTCAAAGGACTGCAGATCGTGCTTTGCTCAGGGCTGTGTTTTGGACTGTTGCTGGTTGTAACACAGCAACTCCAAATCCCCAGTAAATGTGCAAGAGGAGCCCAGAAACATCCTGGGTCCCTGGGACCCAGAGTCCCCTAAGGCAAAGCCTCCTGGACTCATTGCTTAGATCCTGATCTGCAAGACCATTTGCAACTCTGTGCTTTTGTGGTATTGTGTGATCTGGTCATGTCTGTGAGAGCATTTTATTACCCTTGCAGCCCATGGAGCCACGAATATTGGAACAGACATGGATGCAGCCAAAAGCAAGCTGTGGGCCTGAGCTGGTGTCACAGCATGGCCCTGCAACCTCCTCTCTCTGCTGGGGACTTGGAGGCTCCATGAGCCTCAGCTGCCCAGCAAGTGTCTCGGGCTTTTGCAGAGGACTGAGACAAAAATTCCCACAGCATTATTTTGCAAGGGGAGTTTTTAAGARGACTTTTACATGCATGTATTTCTTGAGACCACTGCAAGTGATTCCCAAGTGTCCTGGCCCAAATCTGTCCCAGAGCCAGCCCTGTAACTGTCAGTGGATCAATGCCCTGCCAAGAACAATTCTGCTCCATTTCCATTAGAAAATGGCTTCTATTAAGCAGTTCATTTTGGTCCTTTCAGCAGCTACTTAAGAGAGATTTAGCTGTAATATAGTTGTCCCAGGCCTACTGAATTTTGGTAGTCATGCTTTTTTGTCCTTTGCAGTGTGATTTATAGCTTTTAAATATTAGCTTGGATGAAGATTATGCTCTGAAAAGCTCCTGTTTTGGGAGGGAGAGGGGAAAGGCATTCAGAGCTTTTTAATTTCTCTACTGCTTGCTTCTGTTAAATGCCAGGTTTAAAGCTCTAACTGTGATATTGTTTCTTCCACAGTGCATGAGTGGAAAGCAAAGGAGAGACCGAAGCCCGCTAAGCCTCTGGCATCCAATCCCCCAGCATCCTGACTTCATCTGACTTGGGTAGGTGATACACGAGCTCGGATGCGGTTGTATTGCCAAATGTATGGTGCTCACAGGTCTCAGTCATGCCAAGTCCAAATCTGGACTAGYTTCTGTTGCCATAAGTGTGGTAGAAATGCCCTCCTCTCAGGGTCTGGGGCTGCTACCCAGCCCTTCTGGGGCATTAGCTGATGCAGATTTTGACCAGAGGACTGGGGAAGACTCTACCCACATGTACTGGAGGAGGTAGGTAATATTCCATCCATCATGTCCGCATGTGGATGGATTTTACCCAGGGTGGCTGAGGAAGGCATGTGACATGTCTGCAATCTTTGGACAATTCTTTGAAACCATCATGGTTGAGAAAGGGGTTTTTGTCTAGAGGCTGCTGTCATCTGGGCATACCGCTGCTCTTAGACAGGTGGGTTCGCTCGAGCTTAGGTTGCGGCGGCAAGGGGCAGACGGGTCTGCACGCTGCCTGCAGGGATGGCTGTGTGTAGTGACCTAGGAGGGTGCTGGGCAGAAATAGTGCTCATCCTCCAGGAGAGGGCAAGCGAGAGTGCCCTCAAAAGCCAGCGCTGTGCGAGATGTCTCTATTACCATTGCACGGCGCCGCGCACTCTCCAGCTCAGCCTGCTTCCCAGCTCTCTCGCCAGGACAGCCAGAGACAGGAGCAGGTTTCAGCTTGTACCGTACATACAAAATCCGAGACTAAAATCTGTGAACTGTCAGTTTGATGCAGGCAACGCGTGAGACAGCAAACATCAGAGCTGACTGGGCTTAGGCAATTTCCCAGAATGTCAGTCCTCTGGAGAGAACAAAGGGATCTTTCGGTGAAGAACAGAATTTAGTTTCCTAATAAAGAAAAAAAAGGGGGGAAAAAAAACCTGGGATGATTCAGGCATCTTTTATATACTGGAGCTGGGGGGTGGGGATGGAGGGGAATTATTCAAACTGGATCTTCTCTAACCTGGTATAAGATGGCAGAGCGCGCTCTGCTCTGTCCCCCGCAGAGGGAGAGCCGCTGTCAGTACAGCGGGGCCAGCCGGGAGGGATGCTTTTGCTTGGGGTACGGCTCAGAGGGAGAGCAGAGGCGCTAACCTGGGGCTGCCCATGAGGCACCATCCYGTGTCTGCGTCGAGTTCAGAAGAGGGAATAAAAACAGCGGGCCCAAACTGGCTTTCATGCACACACACATGCATGTGGATATATAATTTCCCCTTTACATCATGTTCTTTGCTCAAAGCAAAGAGCAGGCTGCATAGGCTCAACCTGATGCATGCAAAAAAGGGACCCGTGTCCTTATCGTGCCTCCTGTTCTTGTGCGAGAGGGGCTTGCAGAGACGTATTGCTAGTTTCTTGTTGTCGTTGCCTGTTTTACTGTAAGGCCATGTGATGTGTGAGCACAGAATGAGACCCAAAAACAGCTTCTGGGCAAAAGAGACCAGCCAGACAATGACAGTGGGGTTTTATGCCATTTTTATAGTGTGGAGCATAAGGAAAGTGAGCCTGTGGGAGCCGAGCACTCGCATCCAGTCAAAACTGAGTAGGGGCTGGAGGCCGAGCCCGTTTGGCTCTGCTATGAGCCCAGCCAGGCATGCAGAGTAGCTTGCCCAAGGCGGCAGAGCCCAGAGTCCAACTGGGAACTCATCTGTGCTTTGAGGTCTCTTGCAGTGGATTGAGATGGCAGGTGGCTTGGACAGGCCCCAGAAGAAGAGCTGACTGCTCCTGGGAGCCGACTGCTTCTGGGAGGAAACCGAGGTGCAACAGAAAACYTGAGTCCAGGGATGCAGGAAGAGCCTTGGTGAAGCAGTGAGGAAAAAGGGGTGCTGGTCCAGCCGAGCAAAGCCCGTGCTGTGGTGGCAGATGGGTGTCTGCCTTTGGGCTGCAGAGCAGGAATAGATCTGCTCGCCCTTATTCCCGCAGGCGCTCGTTCGCAGGTTGGACCGAGGCTTTCACGGCGCGCTGAGCAGCATGTTCAGCCTCGGCGAGTGGGGATGACGGGGACAGAGAGCAGTGATTAGCCGTCAGGCCTGCGCTCCATCATTGTGATATCGGGAACAGATGCCTGAGGAGTGGGATCGTTTGTCGACGGCATGTGCGTAGCGCACCTTGGTCAGGCCCCGGCTGGCAAAGGAAAGGCTGCCAAGCAAGGAGGGGAGAATACCTGCCCTCTGTCACCTAAAGGGAGACACTTGCATGTGACAGGATGCCCCAAGGGTGCAGAAGCTTTGGAGGAGCAGAGCAGACCATCCCATGACTAAGGGCACTTGGGACCTCTGTTATTTAATTAACTGAGAGCAAAACCCGGTGTGCCGGGCGCAGGGAAGACTACGTGCGAAGGATGTAGTTATGAGGAGTTCCCACAGTGTCGGGGCTGAAGTTTGTAGATGCTGGCAGGGCAGGGTGGGGGGACCATGGAAATAGTCAGCAGTTTTCTGCCAAAATGCTTTCTCAGCAGTAAGTCCAGAAATGCATTTATTTTTAGTGATCTTTTATCAAAACGGAATTCCAGGGGGAGATTGTCAGGCTGGTTGAAGTCCTCTCTGAAAAAACAAGCGCTGAAAGTCATTTGATTGTTTTGGATTTTGATATTTTCTTCCAGAGTCCCAAATGCAAAAGCTGAAGTCTCTCTCTCTCTCTCTCTCTCTCTCTCTCTCTCTCTCTCTCTCTCTCTCTCTCTCTCTCTCTCTCTCTCTCTCTCTCTCTCTCTCTCTCTCTCTCTCTCTCTCTCTTTAACTAGAAATGATATTCAGAAACCCAGGTGGTTTGGTTTTCCTTGTGTTTTTTCCTTTCTTTAATTAAAAGAAGAAAAAAGGAAATTTGGGATAACATAACGGAGGGGAATGTGATCTGCATTTCTCAGCCAGATCTCTCCACTAACAGGTCCGTGTCCAGTCCAGGCAGACCGGATTCCTTTCCAAGGCTGCAAGCGATGGGCAGAGGGAAGAGCCGCTCTTCCCAGTTTGGAAAGCGGAGGGGAGCTGGTGTCACCTGGCCAAGTGCCGGCAGGACCCAGTGATGGAAGAAGGGATCTAAACTTGAGCTTCAAGCTTATGAGTAAACTCTCTCCCCAAGGAGACTGTGAAACTTGGGGCCGGATGATGTGGTCAGAGGTTTTATTTAACTCTGAGACAGGGCTGAACCTGAGTGGATTTTTAATGCATGAATTTTTAGTGTTCAAACTGAACAAATCTTTGAACCTGCGTGGTTTCAGAGGGATGTTTCTCTTCCTCTGAATGTGCGTGCCATAAATGCTTCAAAACCATCCTCCCTCTCCTCTTCAGCATTGCTGGCTCTTGTGATACAGTTGCAGACTTGCAATAGGTCACGTTTTCCATTAAGCCCCCTTGTCACAGGAGCATCTCAGACTTTCTTTTTCTCAAGTAAGCTTCCAGCATCAGGATTATGGGAAAAAAAAAACCTATAAAAGTGGACAGGGGCAGCCCAGGGCTCAGCAGGCTGAAAGGCAGATTTATGTAGTTATTTTAAAACTCTTCCTTTTTAGGGCAGATTTAGGTAGGTCCGACCCATGACAGCCCTTCCTCGAATTTGCCCCGTGGCTAGAGGCGGAAGCAGGGAGTAGCTCCCTGCTCCCATCCCTCTGCCCTGCTTTCCTTCCCCAGACCTTTCCGGAGCACAGAGCCTTTCCCCTTGGCTGCAGTGCCGGGAAGGAGCTGGCTCTGGCCCTTTCCCCATCCTCCAGGAGGTTCCTGAAGTGCCGCATTTTCCGGCCAGGCGCTTGGCCCGGCTGCCCCCRACGGCCTCGGCAGATGGGCTGAGCAGCGCGCGCCCTGCACGGGACCAGCTCGCCAGGCCGTGCTGCCGGTCTCCCGCGGGCCTGGGATGGGGCTCTCCGAGGTCAGCAGGAGGAAGGAAGGAGGCAAAAAAGAGCCTGGYGTGGCAGGGAGCCGGGTGGGGGAAGGAGCCGGAAGGGAAGCAGCTCATCTGCAGCCACGCGTCCATCCCRGGAGCGCGCGGCATTGCACCGGTCAGCACTTCTCTGAGAATGAACAACGCGAGGTGTCAGGTGGCAAACATTACCTCCCCAAGAACTTTATTTTGCTGAACGACGTCCTAGCTCGGAGCAGGGAGAATCAGCGCGAGGGAAGCCAGGTTCCTCGCGGTGCGGGGACCTGCCCGTGCTGCCCCGCGCCGTCGGGGACCGGCGGGTTTTGTGCAGGAGCGCCCGCCCCGCGCGGTGTTGTGGGATGGTCGGAAGGGAGGTGGCAAAGGGGGAGGCAGCTCGTGCCTCCCAGGGCTTTGCAACTCTCCCGTCCGTCTGGGCCGTGCCAGTCTCGGCATCCCTGGCGCTGAGCCCCGCGTCTCGAGGGCATGGGGTGCCCCATGCCTTAAAAAGCTGCTGCACTGGTAGCCGGGGTGGGTGAAGGTGGGGAGGCAAAATGAGTTGGGTTCACTTGCTGCTTGGCTTTTCTTGGTTCCCATCTGCTCTCGGAAGTCACAGTGTGCTTTAACCTGACTTAGCCACCTGGCAGGTGGTCGCAGCTAGCACGGCTGGCCACGGGGAGCGGGTCTCCCCGCCATGCCCGGCTCCAGGATTACCCTCACCCGGAGCCGTCCCTGAGCCTCCGGCACTGTCCAGTTCGGCTGCCATGGCTCGTGCGTGGCAGGCTGCAAGCGAGTCCTGCACCGGGCCCTGCAACCTGCCTTTCCGACCTGTTGGTGAGCTGCCTGCCAGCAACCCAAAGCTGCTCCTTCGCCTGGTCCGGGCCAAGCAAATTCCTGTCCGAGTTCCTCTTCCAGAACTCGCCTCTGTCCTGCCCAGCTTCCTAGACTAAACCAGATTTCTGAGTGTCTTACTCAGAGGGCTGACAGCCATTAGCATGGAGAGATTTTTATTATTATTATTATTTTTTTTTTTTTTTTTTGCTAGCACATTAGCAATTGTGCAAAATGCTAAGAAGCGAGGTGGGAGCCCGGCTGTGTAGTGCCACGATGTGTTGTGCGCGCAGCTGCTGTCCCTTGGCACGCAGGCGAGCGTGAGCAACGCGGCCCCCGCTGCGCCGGGGGGCCGGAGCCGGCGGCGTTGCGGCTGCTGGTGTGAGCCGCTCCAAGGAGACACCGGCTCTGGAGAGCTTTTCAGTGCTGACATTTCATGCTAGGTGCCTGATGACCAGCGCTTTGCCATGACTCTGACCCCTGCCTGCCCYGGGCAGCCTGGCGGATGCCGATGGGGACCGTCCTGGCGTGAAGGTGTGCCCCCAGAYGGGTGCTCCCACGGCTGGGTGGCCCGGAGCGAGCAGGAGAGCGCAGCTGTATCCTGGAAGCGTCCCTGGGGCGAGCGGGCAAGGCCCCTGYGGAGGAATTTGGGGAGCCAAGTTCCCCAACAGCCAGGCCTGCGTTTGCAGAAACACCGCTGGACTCAGCATGTTCCTCAGCTGGGGTGATTCTGCCTGTCCTGTGTGAGTCTTTGCACTGTTTTGGGACACGCTGTGGTTTATTCCTGGGGGAAAAAAAAGTAGCTGCACTACAGCTTTGAATGCAGCCTGGCTTCCTGTCTTTTCTGCCCCGTCCTGCCCAGCTGGAGGTGGGGAGGAGGAGGAGGAGGAGGTGGTGCCCCTCAGGCAGCCTGGCCCAGGACTTGCGGTAGCAAGACTCGAGGGCGCTGGAGGCTTTCTGGCAGTCGAGGAGTGGGAGATGGGATCCCGTACACGCAGCTCAGGAAGTCGCATTAAGTTAAAGGAGGAGAAGAAGCCGGAGCAGGGAAGTGAGGGCGAGCAGGAGCTGGGCATGCACAGCACTTTGTTTCTTTGGGTTTATGCTCTGATACTTTCTGCTTAATTACGCCCTGACATGCACAAAGGAGAGAAGGATTTTTAAAAAGCTTGAAAAAATTACCTTCCGTGAAATATTTAGGACAGGCTAGTTCCTTCTTAAAAACTGGCATAATTACTCCTGCAAGGCTTTTTCCAGTTCTCCGGTTTTCCTGGTGTTTGGAGAGAGGTAGAAGTTTGTCCTCGTAAGCACGGGAGGGGCTGGGCTGGCTCGTGCTGATTAGAGCAAGGTGATCACTGTATTGAAATACTTGGAGATGGGCGAGGTGGCGGTCAGTGGGTTTATTTGCTCCCGTGAACGTTTCCCCCTGATGGGCTGGGGACGCAGGAGGCAACGGAGGCGTTTTTAGTGATACATTGGGGCGTCGCAGTGGCGGCAGGCGAGCTCGCTGCGGGGCCAGGCGCGAGTCGGAGGGCAGCGCGGGGAAGAGACGGCGCTGGGCTGCGGGAGCCCAGCCGCCTGCCCGGGCAGAGAGGGGCCGTGCTGGGAAGCCTTCTCGTGACGCTATTAGGCTTAAACCAAAATTAGCATCCCATTCACTTGCTCTTTGCTGTGCTAGCTCTGCGAGGCTAATAGTGCTTCAAAAAAAAAAGTCTCTCGTCACCAAACTCAGCAGCTCTGACTCAGAGTACGCAGAGGGAGCAGACTTGCTGAATAAGGCACCGCTGCCGTCGTCACGCCTCGCCTGGCCGCGGCCGCCCCGTGGGACTAGCCTGAGGTCGGCCAGAGAGCCGGTGTCGGAGCCGGGCCTGGGCCCCGCGGTGCCCTGCTCCGCGGCGCTGCCCCCTGAGGCCGCAGGCGCCGGCGTCCAACCCAGCCAAACGGAGGAGCGTTCCCAGCGCTGTGCCCCGCTCCGCAATTAATCACTTCCACCCACATTACACCTTCCCCCTCCCCTAAATCCTCCCTCTTTCTGGTACTGGAGTGGGGARCGGAGGCAGCTCCAGTTTTATGAATTAATCAAAGACGATGCCGGCTTCTGAGAGCCGCTGATTTAGAGAGCCCTTTGCAAGCATGGGTGTAACGTGATTTCTTAGCCGAGCCCAGCTCTGGCCAAGCCTGCCAATAGGAACCATTCCAGCTCCCAGCCACATCCTGRGGAGACGGGCTGAGTGGTCTTTTCATCTACAAATAAAACAAACAGGAACAAAGAAGACACTAATATTGACTTTCATCATTGATATTCCCATTTATCTCAGTAACAATTAGTAATTCTGTTGCTGCCAGGGTATAGCTCATAATCTCACTGTTTCAGGGGAGCTTATTAATGTCATCGGCAAGAGCAGAGAGGCAGAAAGCTCTGGGCAAGTGCAGCGGAGCGCTGGAGAAGAGCTGAGCTGGATGTGGGGGAAGAGAGGCGGAAAGGGGCTGGAGAGAGGCATTGGATCCAGGCGGGAGCGGTGGAGGAGCAGCGCCGGGGAGAGGTGCTCCCGGGGGCACGGGCAAGGCCTGGCTTTGCTCCCCGAGGGCAGCTGCCCCCCCCCCCCCCCCGTTGTCTCTGCGTCGCTGGGGCCAGCACCATCCTGCTGTGTGTGGCGAGGGGCAGGGGGGCCGAGCGGACCGCTGCCTGCTCCGGCACGGCCAGGATGAATCCCCCGCCTCTCCCCTGTCGCTGCCGCGCTCCATGCAAGCCGCGCTAGCCCTGGGCGCCCGGCGCGAAGTGGCTGCCTTCCCGCAGCCTCCCTGCTCGCCCTGTGCATAGCAGCCTGTCCCACTGGGATTGCATTCGGGCAGGGAATGCCGGGCCAYGGGAGGCTTTGGGGGAAACCAGGGCAAGTGCGTGTGTCCTGTCCATAGGGCTCCCGTTCCAGTTACGCCTCCGACCTTCCCAYGGCGCAGACAGTGCTTGTTGTTCCCTGGCTCTTCCCGTTAGTCATTCCCTGTCCTCTTTGAAAAATCCTTGCTGTGCCGCCTGTCGGTGCCTTGTGTTGTTGGAGCAATTGCTGCTGCGTGCCTGGCTCGTTCCTCTCTGCCCTGGGCAGGGRAGGCGGGAGGTCCAGGAAGGGAGCGGAGACCTTTGGGATGAAGTCCAGAGGAGGTGGGATATGGAGGAGTTGTCACTGGTGCCGCTGACTCTCCTGTGCTGCCCTGGTCGCTTTGGCACCCGACTGCTCTGTGCATCATCCTGAATCGGTCTGGAGGTCCGTTTCCTGCATCTATTTTTTATCGTCCCGTTAAGCCAAGTCCCCACCCTGTCTCTGAGAGATGGTTTCCGGTGCACAAAGTCCCGAACATTATCAATTCCACAGGAACCGCTGTCACAGCAGCCGCGGGGACCAGCGAGCAGTGAATGCAAATGCAGGGCAGTGTTTTTATTAGGATTTAAATGAGTTTAGGGCTGTTTAGAATTACAATGTGATTTGAGCCAAGAGGGCCTTATAAAACTGGTACGAGTTCATATATTATACAGTAAATGTGCCAAATCCCACAACTGCGACTTGAGCGCCTGCCTTAGCAAGGCAGGGAAGCAAGCAGGCGGCTGCCGGGGCCGAGCCSGGCCGCGAGGCTCCCCGCGGCGGGGAAAGGGCCGTCGTGGGGGGAGGCAGGCCTAAGCGCTCGGCCCCGTTCGCCCGCGGGAGCTGGAGGTTTCCAGGCGCGGCGCTCGCTGTTCACGGAAAAACAAGCCTGCGGTGTGGTGTGTTCAGGCAGTGAGCAGCCGGCGTGCCCGAGCAGCTCTGCCTCCTCCTGCGCGCTCGAGCCGCGCGATGCAGTAYGGGGCTCGGGAAGTGACCTCTGCAAAGCGAGCTTTGCAAACTGCTCCCGCCGTCCCCTCCAGCCTTCCCTCCTACTGCGGTGCTTTCCTGGGGCTTGGCAGCCTCCGGGCTGCGGCCTTGCTGCCACCGGAGCAAGACCGAGCAGCACACGGGTGTCTGGGGGCAGCGGCCAGCACCTGCAGGGAGGGTGCTGGCAGCACGGGTGAGGTGTCTCGTGGCCGCGGCCTCCGCGTGCCCCGGGAGCGGCATGGGGCTGGCAGTGTGGACGTGGCGTATGCCGTGCCTTGGGCATCCCAGCTCTTAGGGCTTTTCATCTGCATCCCGACCAGCAGCAGCCGAGCTTGCTTTGGGCGGTCATCCCCGTGTGCGCCAGACCCGGCTTGCTCATCTCGGGAGACCTCGTGGCACCCAGATCAGCAGCCTGTTGCATGGCATCACTCAGCGCACTATGAATGTGTGGCTTTAATGGCCTTTATTGTAATATATCACAGTGCAGGGCTTTGCGCGGAGATGGAGGGAAGAGACAGGAGACATGACAGAGCTATAATTCTGTCCACACGCGTCCCAGGGCTTGTGACGCCTGGGAATCACAGCCATAGGGGCGTGATGAATTCCTCCATCCGCTCCGTTAGCCAGGACAGGAGCGAAAGCAAAGTTTGAGTTATTGGCTGGGGATATTTGTGCCTAGCCTCATTTGCGGCATTTCAGTGTTATGCTTTTGATCTCTGAAGGATATAGCTGAATATGTGAATGAGAAATACACRGTTGTATTGAAATCCTCGACAAAATGCCTTTTGTGCCTCCCTGCATGTTTATTTGCGTAAGCGAATGTTTTGTTGGAGAAACACAGGAAAGGTGCTCGAGGGAAAGGCAGGGAAGGCGGGGGTGAGAGCATTTGGAAACTTGCAGTAGGATTTCAGGACACTTAAGAGCCTCTTACTGTCAGCGGCAAGACAGCGACATCAGAGGCTACTCAGGCAATTGTCTGAGATAAATTGCCTTATTTGATGTATTTGTTGGTACCTCACTGGTTAAGCTTCTGGGTTATATATCTATATAAGGCATAGGAGAAACCTAGAAATACATATATACATGCGCACATGCATATACACATATGTCTATATCCATATTTGTAGTTATTTCTCATGAATGACCTTGCAGGCAGGAAATAATATCATCAGCCTACATTGTGCTTATGAATAGCTGGCTGCTTGCTGTTTAGGTGCGCAGCGTTTGGGAGCTAGCCCGCGTTCGCCGGTACCTGCGTGAAGCTCGCTTTCTCCCACTCGAGCAGGGGTGGGAGCATTTGCTGCAAAAGGGAGCATCTCCCCTCCTCCCCCGAAAGAAGGGCTTTGCTCGCTTCAGTAGGTGCTCAGGGATGAGCGTTTGCTCACAAGTAACATGCTGCCAAACAAAGCTGCTTTCCCTGTAGAGGAAAAATTGTTCCCGGTGCCCACAGGAGAGGTGAAGGTAGAGCTGTGACAGATAGCAACCCAGCTGTTTCCTTCTGCTCACAGGAAAGATGGCATGCCAGGAGCACAGAGGCATCCCTGATGCAAGGGCAGAAGCAGTGGTATAAAATTACGGGGGAAAATTGTCCCTGTTTTGGTACATCTTTGAACCGTGTTCATAGCTCTTGATTGACAGGAAAATCCTTTGAGCAGAGTGGAAGCTAAATTCCTGCGCTGCAGGCACTGCACTTGGGCAAGAAGACCTTGAATAGGTTCCCAGCTTTGGCACAGACCTTGGTCCCTTCTCTTAGGGGATAGCCTCCCTGGGCTGTCATCACTCTTAAAATACAAAGCAATTCAGCCTTACCTGTAACTAATATAGACTGAGAGGCAGCGCTGAAAGGAAATTCCTGTGGTTGCTCTTACGATGCTCCAAGATCCTGCAGGATCGTGAGGAGTTTTAACTACTAGGGCACGTCTGGGGTAAGAAGTCCACTCAAACATCCTGTCATTCGGGTTTATAAATTGTCTGCAATGATAAGAGGGGCTGCGTATCCCTGTAGATAGAGGGCAAACTGTGTTGTGACCATCTGCTACAATCAGCAGCAGATATATAGCGCGTGACTGTAATGTCACGGCCAGGGAGGTGTAGCTCCATCCTCAGCAATGCGTGTTGTGGTCCAGTGCTGCGGCCTCTCCTCGGTGGGAGCACGTTTTCGTTCCCAGTGGCCTGGCTTTCAGTGCGAACCCACTCGTGTGCTTCAAACCCACTGGCTGGATTTAGATAATGGTGGGGAAGAAGAAACTGCACAGCTCCCCTCCACCTTGCGTCCGAAGCAGCGACCCGCAGAGCCCCCTTTGGCAGCCCTGCCCATGCCAGGGGCTCTCCTTGCTCCATCCCTAGGGCCCGTGCTGATCAGCCAGGGGAGGCACGCTGCCGGGGTCGTGCGGGCAGGGAGAAAGTGTTCACTGCATACAACAGCAGCCTGGATCAAAGGGACCTCAACAGGTGACATCCGCCAGAAAGCTTTTAATGCCTAGCCCTGGAGCAGGGGGATTTACGCAAGGGACTCATTTCCTTTCCTGATCAGCCTTTTCATAAGAAACTGTGTCAACTTGACATTCAGGATTTTTTTTTTAATACCTTTTTATTTATTTAACAGTTTAATTGCAGTGTTTTTTGGGTATTTTTATATACTTTCTGATTCCTTCCGACTCTGTCCTTGTATACACTTTGTTCTTTAAAGTCATTTCATTATGGTTATTTATTGCCTCTGCTGGTTCTGCAAGAGGATTTCGGGACGGGAGGAGGGGTGCCAGTGACCTGAAAGCCGGCAATGCGGGTGAGCGTGCTCGCCTGTGTGCGCGCAGCGTGCAGGGGCAGGACGTCGCAGGTGCGTGTGCACCTCTGCAGGGACACGCAAAGGTCAGGCCTCAGCTGCACATGCGTGCATGTGTGGTTATTTAAAGATGAACGTGGATCCGTGTTTGTGGAGGTTCAAGGAAAGGTTCTCAAAGTCTCAGCACGCAAGCACAGACCCCTATGCTGAAATTTACCTCTAATGTCGGGACTGATGGGGAGGAAAAGGGGCTTAAGGGTTTCCCACCTCAAAAGATTTTCAGCTAGTTCACGCTGGCATTAATCCTCCTGGAACAGCTCTGCCAGAGCTAAATTTGCAGAACTTGTGAGAGGCCAGAGATGTCCCAGCAGGCAGGACCAGCCTCGTTCCCAGTGGGTATGGTGAATGGGGAGGTCTCAGAGCAGTTCCTAGCTCTGCCCGGCTTTCCTGGGGACCTGGGTCCCATCACTTCTTCTCTGTGACCAGGACGCTGGGGGAGTGAGCCAGGATGTCCTGCAATTTCTCCTGTCCATTGGGCCATCCTCAGAGCAGGGCCACGTGGTGGCAGCTTCTCCCCTGCCTTCCCTGGTCGCGTCCAGGCCCCAAGGCTTTCTGCAGCTCTTGGTGCCCTGGCTGCTTCCCCCGTCCTGCCTGCCCCAGCTCTGGCTGCTGTTCTTCCTAGATTTGGACAAGATGGTCCATATTCCAAGAGTTTGCAGTCGCTTCTTGGTTTTGCCAGATTGTTTGTTCAGAGTGGAAAAACAAAAACAAAGTCAGAAAATGTCCCAGGGTTTCACTTCGGCATTTTCTAAATGAAGTAATTGTCATTTTCCTTTAGAAAGAAAATGTTATTCGGAAATTTCCTTGACTTTTATCTTAAAGAAATGGGTAAATCTTTACAAATGCCAAAATTTAAAGTGAAACACTACCATGCCTCTGTACATTTTGGATTCACTAGTATTTAAAAGGTGACATTTTTCTGATTTATCCAAGCTAATTCTTACTAAATTGTCAAAAAGAAAAAAAAGGAAAAAAAATGACAATACTAATAATTGCACTAATGATAATGTGCTTTCACAGCCTTGGCCTTTACCACAACTAATTGCGCTCTTTCATTTCTCCTGCTCTGTGTCTCATCTGTCTCCCCTCAACTCAAACCTTTCAATGAGGGCAGCAGATCCACACAGTCCCCCCATCACCATGAGTTGCCTTGACACAAACTCACAGCTGCCCTGGCCCAGTTACATCCTGAAGTGACTAAGTCTTGCTGGAGCTGCCTCTGCCTGTGATTTGCCAGATAGATGAGTTTAAATGGAGTCATCCTCAGCTTCCCTGCACTTGCATCCAGCCTTGCATCTTAGCAGTGCTTCTCACAGCATCCTCTTGACCTTCTTGCAGACTGGGCTTTTGATGCACAACTTTGCAGAACCTCTGTCCCATCCCAGAGCTGAAGCTCTGATTTCTCTTGCCCTGGTTTGATATCACTCTTGGCTGTAGTTGGAAATTAGCTGGCTCCACTGAGCTCTGGAGACCTACCCCTCACTCTGGCCCAAGGACGTGTGGATGAGGAGGTTGGGGCCAGGCCAGCCTTGTCTGAGCTGGCAAGTGGTGAGAGGCACCAGCTGCTGGCCCAGGTCAGCAGCGGGCTAATCCTGACAAGACACCCTTGCTTGCCTGCCCAGGTAAAAACCCAGCATCTTCCCCCCACTCTGCTCAGCAGCGTGGTGGTGTGGTGCATTTCTGCAGAGCCCTTTGGTCTCCCCCGAATGTGTGTACACAGCAGGGGGAAGCTGGCACGGTGCCCTGAGGACACCCCGCAGCCCCGAAGGAGCCCGTGCCTCTGAGCTGAGCTGCACAGACATCTCACGTGATCAGAGACCGTGCTTTGGAGGAGGCACCATACTTTTGTTCATCTGCAAATTCACCTTCTGCAGCCCAGAGCACTTCGCAGCCCATCGCCTCTGCATTGCGGGGCGGTCTAGGCTCCTGGCCTGTCCCGTGCACTGTCTCATGCATGGACACCAGCAAGGAGCTGAGGTGAGGAAAGTTGTCAAGAGCTGTTAGGAGATATGAGTGAGCTTATATAAAGGGATCCATTTTCATTCTCCTGCCTGTCTGCTTCAGTCAAAATACAAGGCCGCAGTTAACCATGTTTTGCGTCGTATCAGACCACAGCTAACTAATGTACAGGCTGCTGCGGTACGCGCTGCATCTCTGTGCACCACAGCCATCCTGAGCCACCACCACACGTTGCTGGAGCTGCCTTCCCCACCTCCACTCCCCTCGAACCCACAGCTTGCTCCAGGATGAATCATGTCTTCCCCCTGAGCTGTGTCTCCCTGTGGGCTCTGCAGCTCCTGTGCTGCCAACCACAGCCCTGCCAGGCTTGGCCACRTCTCCCGAGAGCTGACACAGCCTCTGCTGTTGGGGCTGCCCCGTGGCGCGCTCCGAGCTGCGTCCCTGCCCCGGCCGAGTGCTCCTTCGCTCCCACCTCGCCCAGCCCCCCATTTGTGCTGCCTTCGAGAAGCGGTGCAATTGCAGACGATCCAGGCATGACCCTGTCATGGGGGAGCAGGGGAGCTCGGGCCACCCCTGGGGCCCCCCAGGGTCCCTGGCAAGGCTGGGGAAAGGGCCAGCAGCAGGTGCTGCTCCCAAATCTCCTGGCTCCTTAGCTGCCCTGCCTCATGGTGCAGCACAGCTCACCCACTGCCTCTTTCCTTATGTCCTCAGGGCATTTGTCCCTCTGCCGTTCATCCGCGCACACAGTGTCTTTCTGGTCTGTCTCGTCTTGTCAAGCTGCGTTGCTGCTGATCTCTTTCTCTTTGGCAGACACACACACACACACACACACACACACAGCTCCAGACTGGGCTACCGGAACGCCCTTGAAGCGTCTGGCATCTGACGTCTTCATCTCCATTATTTAGAGGCTGTAAGGAGCATCTCTGTTTGCCTGTCACTCGGTGACATGCTGTAGGGCCGTGGGGACGGCTGCGTGGCTGCAGAGGGGCACGGAGGGACATCTCTCGCTGACTTGGGCGAGARGGCTGGTGCCTGAGGCAAATGGGAGGCAGTGGAGGCTTACCAGGCTCGAGCCATCAGATCTCGAGCCCTCATCTTTCCCAGCTCGGAGTGGTACAGCACTGTGCTACAGAGCAGGGCCCTGGCTGTTATGTCCTAAGAGATGCAGGGAGATGAGAGGCATCTGCAGGGACCYGCATTTCCTTTCTCTTTCTCCCTTCAGGGTGTCCTTCCCCCCAGTTCCTTGACAGTTCCTTGAAGTTGAGCTGGACTCTCCATTTTGGGAACATTTGGCTTTTCTCTGCACCCGTCTCAGGGCAGCAAACATGTCCCAGTTTGTGCAGGAAGGCGGATCTGCAYGTGACTGCTTGAAGCTGCTTTAGAGACAGGCTGGGGGCTCTGCTGCTGCTCATGGTCTGTTCGGGTTTGGCTTCTCTTGTGCTTTTTCCTCCTCTCCTTTGAAAGCCTGTGCTGTGCCTGTTGCATCCCAGGTGGGTGCTGAACTGAAGGGCTGGGTCCCAATGGGCGTCCTGTGGGGCGCAGGCACTGCTCGCCCCGATGGCCAGGGTGCCGTGGGGCGGCTCTCTGCCCATGCTGCACGCCGGGGCGATGCTGCAGGGCTCGGCGCCGGCCACGTAAACGCTGAAGGCTTTATTCACTCATGGGCTGTGCCAGCCTGCAGCGGGGCCGGTGCGTGGCACGAGGGACACGGGCTACCCTCCTTTAGCGATCCAGAATCCAGGCTGAGGCTGAAGGGTTTGACGCTGTCACRGTCTGGCCGTAGGGACAAGCGGTGGCCCTGGGTTGTTGCAGGCTGGAGAAGGCCATTTATCTGCGAGGCTGCTGTGGATGGCTCTGCCCTCCAGCTGGGCTGCTCAGGGATCTTGCATGATCAGAGACCATTCTTTGGAGGAGGCCCCATATTTTTGTTCTATATCTGCAAATTACGCACCACTGAGGATGCTCTTCCACGAGCAGGGTCTGGATACGAGACTAAACAATATGAATCATGAAACCTCAAKGCACCTAGCAATTTTCATCAGAGGTTTTCACACCTTTCTTTTCCGCTCTCTTTTCTTTTTCTTGCTTCTCCTCTGTTCAAAAGACATGGGAACAGTCTCCTGAGTTTTGACTGCAAGCTCGCCACCACCCCCTGCCTTTGATTGGCGAGTGTGGAGCAGCTGGGCTGCAGGGAAGGCTGCGCAGCAGAAACCAAGCTTGCATCTCTGCCCAGTGCTGCCTGGACCAAGGCAGAGGGCACCAGTCGTCTCCCRTCCCTTCCCCCCAAAATGTCACTTGCTTTTAAATACACTGGTAGTTTAAAATAAGAATAACCTGCTCCAGGGCTTCTTAAACCATGGAATTAAATATGGTTCTGGTCTCTAGGCAGAGTCTGACTCTTCAGTTCTAAATCTGCTCAGCCAAGCGAAATATTACAGGGGGGAAAGAAATCAATATTTCTCTGGCCAAGCACAGGCAAGGAAGCTGCCTGCGTGTGGCTGCAGGCCTGCGAGTGCTGACACACAAGGGCAGATGTGCACGCGGGAGGGTGGTGTGGGAGCGTGCAAGCGGCACGCATGAGTCTGTGTAGAGGAAGGAGAAGCATGGGTGAGAGCAGGTGGGAAGGGAAGGAGAGGATGGTGTTAGCGATGCCCAAGTGCTGAGTGTGTTTCTGTGGGAGAGGTATGTGCGTGAGTCCGTTGCACTCATCGCACACAGTGTGTGTGTGTGTGTCTGGGGGACACAGCTGTGTTTCAGTCTGGTACTAGACAGAATTTCCCATCACAGTCCCGTCTTTCAGATGTAGTTGTCTAATGAGAAAACGCAGCTTTCTCAGTTTCATTAAATGTAATTTAGCAGCCAGCAGAAGGTCGGGGGGTTGCACTGTGGTTGCCCTGCTTTCTGATGCTCCTTGGGCAGAGCTGAGCTGCACAGGAGACGTTGACCTTGGGAGCCCGGCCTCAGGCTGCCTGCCTTCCCCTGCATCGACAGCTCGTGCCCCCGTGGGCAAAGACCCTGTTGGGCATGGTGCCCCCTCGGCTTGCAGAGCCAAGCTGGGAGAGGCAGTGGGGAGCGGGGATTTGGGCAGGGCACTTGCAAGGCAAAGCAGTGGGTCATGGTCAAGGAGAACAAATTTGCTTATGAATCTGGGCATGTTTAGAGCAGGTCCTTGTGTGTGCTGGGCTGGATTTTAGATCTTGCTAATCCAGACTGGAGATCCAGGCCTTTGGAGAAGCAGTTTTCCTTATAAAATGGTGTGAATGCATGCACAGCTGGGTACAAGTGCAGTCATGAGTGTGTGTGTATGTGTGTGTGTSTGTCTGTCTGTCTGTCTGTCCCCTGGGTGAATGTATAACCCTGCATTATGCTTAGGACGGCAGCTGTGAGTGTGTGCTGAACAAAGGTATGGGCGACGTGCCTGGACAGGGGTTATAAACGCTATCTTGGTGGGTGGGATGTAATGGAGACCTGGGATAATCAGGACTAGTCAAGGTTTCTAGACAAGCAAAAGAATTTCCCTCGCAATGTCCAGGCCTTGTCGTTTGGAGGAGGAGGGTGTTTCAGGTAATTGATGGGGTGCGTGTGTTCTTGCTGTCGGCTGTGTGTGTCATCTATCACTCGGCAGACGTTTCTGTGCTACGGCAGGGCCTCCCACTCTAAGGACCGCTTTAGATGCACCATGTGCTCCATCACGCTGCCCGCTCTTCCCCCGCCTGCGGGTCCATGTGTCCTCAGTGCCAGGTGCCTTGGGCGGAGCCGTCCTTCATCCAAGGGCTGCTGGTTGCCTAGAGGACACTGGGCTGCCTGGGGAATGGCCCCTCGTACCTGGCCAGTGAGGTTCACTGGGGCTTCCCGTCCTTCTCTGCAAAAAAGGAATGTGAAGAATCAGTGGTTGCTGGCTGTTGTTGGTCTTTAGCATCTCTAAGAGCCGTTTATCCCATCAGCCACAGAGTTCGCCTTTGAGAAGAGTTTACAGGGCTCAGTGCAGCTGGAGCCCCAGACAGCTGCCGTTTCTGGGTGGCTAAGCAGGTCTCRGGGCTTTCACAGCACTTTCAGATCTGGAGAGAAATTGAGGGACAGGTATGAATTCAGCAGGCAGCGTGTGCAAAGGAGCGAGCTGGCTCTGTTGGGGAAGCTGATGTTTTAATCTCCTCTTTGGAGCGTAACAGGGATGTTTCCTCTTCTACCTGCAATCTTGTACCAACCTCCCTGGCCATCAGGAGCCCTGCGTTTCAGGCCAGACTGCCGGAGCAGGGGGATGCAGCCGCCAGGCAGCTCCCAGGCCTCCTGGCTCATGCCATTTCTGGAGGCCGAGAAGGGCAAGCTGGCTTGAGCTAGAGCTAGGGGCTGCAGTTCAGGGGAAAGGTGCAGATGATTTTGGAGATCTAAATTCTTCAGGTGGTTTTCTCTGCACCCCCTTTCCTCGCCGTCGCTTTCTGCTGAGTCCCACGTGTGCTCCCTCTCTGCAGCCATTTTTCTTCCGTGGCACTTGTCTGTGAGAAGAGGGAGCTGCAYGGCTGCTTTAGGATCAGAAATACAGGAAGATATCCATCTGCAGTGGAGAGGGGAAGGACAAACGGTATTGACCTGCTCTGGCATCCGACCAAACCACGGACACTCACCCCTCCCAAAAAGCTTCTCTGATAGCTTAATTTCCTAATTGCTGTCTGTGATCAGGATGTCAGCTCTGGCTCTCCTCCAAGATATGTCACTTCCAGCAGCCCAGGGCTCTCTACCACCTTGCTTGGATGCTACTGTCGGCTCACCCGCTCAGCCTGCTGGGGGAGCGTCCCATCTCTGTGTGGGCCACCTCCACCTCGCTGAGGGAATCGCTTCCTGAGCGAGGAAAGGGTGCTATGGCAGCAGCCTGGGTGCTTCAAATGTTGAGGAGTCCAGTTGCAGGGTCTCCACCCCAACTGTGTACCGTGCTTTGGCATGCCAGAGTCAAGGGATGGAGTCAGGCCATGTGCCCACACGTCCCAGCTGGAAGCACAGTGCCTGGAGAAGATAAGCTGCTCAGATACCTGGTGATGGGCACGGGATAATCTAGCTGAAGGAAAGCAGGCATGGCACAGGTGCCTGGAGATGGAGGCACAGGGAAAGGATCCAAAGAGAAGAGCAAGGCAAGCTACCCTCTGCAGTTTCTGGAACTGTGCTGCTGGAAATTCCTGGCAGCTCCAGCCCTCCCAAGATAAGGCAGTGCCRTACACACATGCGGCAGGAACTTACAAGCTGTCACGCAGCGAAGCTCTATATCTCAATAAGCAGCACTCTGAGGCAGACCCGAAAATAAATATTTGAAGAGGAAATAGTACTCTGTCTTCTATTGTCTCTCTTCCTTTTCTCTCTCTCTTTCTCTCCTCCTTCTCCTCTGTCTTTTGCATTTGACTGAACATGAAAGTTCATTGTTAAAGGGATTTTGTTTTGTTTATTTTTTCCCTTTCTCTGTTCTCCCAATGAGGAAACTACAGGAGATGCACTGCTAACGATTCAGACCTGTATAACAGCAAGGGCTGTCTTCATGCCAGGCTTGTCCATGTTCAAGTTGCTGGGTGCTTGTTTTTCTTCTCTGTTGCTTAGTTTGTTTGCTATGATAAAACACAAGTAGACACGGCTGTTTCTTCTGCAGGGAGCAAAGATACAATAGAATCAAACTGTCTGAAAAGAAGACTGTAAGTGTTTTTCAAACTGTACAATAATTTTCCTTATTGTTAGTAGCTTTGGCTTCATGCAAGATACAGCAAGCAGATCAATGGTGCCATGAGTGTTACTGTTCCTGGTCTCTCTAGAGATGCTCTYTCTTGGTCTCTCCTGTAGAGACCAGGAGAAATTTTCTCATCTCTAGGTGAAAAAGGTTAAAACTGGATCAAGAACAGGCATCTGACCTTATGCCTTCCTGGAGTAAGAGGAGTAAGACACTGCATGTAGTCAAAGTATAGGTAGAAGATAGGTTGCTGAGGCTGTGGATTTTGACCAAGGAGTGGAAACATCAGCCTCTCCTCTACTGCCAGATGCTAACTGGGTAACCAAAGAAAAGGGAGCTCCATATAGAAATGGGAGAAACCCCATGCAAGCTGGGATGGGGGTTGTCAATGACACCCTTCATGGACAAGAGCTGAAAGTAGGGGTGTCACGTGCAGAAGTTGGTTGATGATTGGTAATGATTGGATGATGACTGGTAAGTGATTCCTGAGAGCCACAGTTATTTCTGGTGGGTTGCCTGGGACACGCATACGGATGTGTTTGGAAATAGACCCTCTTGTGTAGTTGACCTTGGACTGTGTTGCTTGCCAAAAGCACGGATGTTGGGGCTCGTGGAGGAGAGAAGGGAGGCTGGTGGAGAGCAGGGGTGAATAACTCCATACAGGCAGAGGCAATTAAATCTCCCATTGCCATTACGTAGGTTTTTGGGCCACTTTTAGAGGAGGCCAAGAGACGTGAAAGCATAGAAGGAACTAAAGGWGCCTTATGTACAAAGAGGAGGCAATAGACTGCGAGAGCCATGTGGCTTATGCAAGCTTCCCCAGTTTGTTTGATCTCCCCCTGCGCATTTGAGGATCTGTGGGCTGACAAAGGAACGCTGTCAGCATCTAGAGCCCTTCCCTCAGTGTGMAAACAAGTGTAAGGAGAAATCAAATGGAAAGGGAGAAGTGAAGAGTGGTAGTGAGAAGGGAATGGGGGGGAGAGAGAAGGGAATGACTCCAAAGAGGAAGTGGGACTGAAAAATGCAGAGGTGCTTAAGGATATCAGAGACTTCATGGGCAAGGCAGAAACTCCAGGGAAGATGCAACTTTGAGAGAAGTCTTCTCAGCCTGGCTGCAAATGTTTGCTAAGCTTCTCTGCTATATTTAGCAGCCTCCATGCCCTTTGGAGAGTTCTCCAAGCAGATGGCGAAGGGACGGCTTGCCAAATGGTGGATGCCATGTTGCGTCGGAAGGGGGTGCCCGGTGTTCAGGGAGAGAAGTTTAATGTTGTCTTCGCCCTTTCAGCAGCGAAGCCAAATGGTTTGCTTTGCTGCCCAGTGGATGGTGCTGCCAGATGGCTAAATATTTGCTTGTAAATTAGCAATGGGAAACATTAGACATAAAGCCCTAAATTGAAGAAACACAGGGCCTGTATTGGACTTTTTCTCCTGCTGAAGACGGTCTCTGCAGAATGGGGTTGGATAGGTCCATTACTGGAGCAGCACAAGATCTCAAAGCAAATGAGGGTGGATGCTGCATTGCCATCTCTCTCCTGTACATTGGCACAGTCGCGGGCCATTACTCAAGCATGCTCAGCCTCTGGCT
Source organism: Apteryx rowi (assembly GCF_003343035.1). Taxonomy (NCBI): domain Eukaryota; kingdom Metazoa; phylum Chordata; class Aves; order Apterygiformes; family Apterygidae; genus Apteryx; species Apteryx rowi. The sequence continues at coordinate 3,382,057 of NW_020449085.1, forward strand.
GTGTTTCCTTTAAACCAATGTACAGAGAAACACAGCTTTTCTCTCTAGGAAAAAAATGCTTCTTGTTATGTAGCTGTGTAGTATCTAACTGAATGGGATATGACTGGAATGAAATTTCCAGGCACTAATGCAATATAAGTACTCCTAATTTGTGTGTGTGCATGCGTAGAGATAGGCGATGTTAATGTTGCTGTGTTACACAGCCCTGAGCAGTCTCACATGCACGCCTGCCCTTCACAGGCACGAGCCCGTCCATGAAGTGGCTTCATTCCTCATTTGGGGGCATCTCTGTGCCCTGCCTGGTCTGCAGCTTTGTGCTGCGGGAGAAAGGTGGGGAAGGAAAGCTTGAAACATGCTGAAAGACTTGGTGCGGGGATGGGACATGACCACACAGATATTCAGAGAGAATCTCATCAAACTAGTATTGCTGCCCACTGCGAGACCTCACAAATCATGGGGCTGCACAACTCTCCCCTGCTCCCCGCTCACCTCTGCTCTAGAGGCAGAAGGTTATTTTAAAAACAAGTAGATATTAAAATTAATAAATGTTGGTTTCCTTTTATTTGCCATCTGGAGGCAGAGCTATCATTTTCTCATTCTCAGGCTTTTCCATGCAACCAGGAGGGCTGGGCCCTTTCCTCTCGGTTTGGTTTCTAATGAAAGCCAAGGTTCTCGCATCTTAACTTGACTCCAGGGGCTGGGGCTTTGCGAAACTCTACCATTGTACTGCTGGCAATAAATTTGTAAGAGTCGGCTACACTACTGTAAAACTTTTATTGCTGTGCGAAGAGGAAAAGCGAATTCTCCCTCCCTTCTCCCTCTCTCTGTGTGCTTCCCAGGCCTCGCTCCTCTCCCTCCTCCCGTGGGCCTGTGCTTTTGTTCCAAGCAGCACAGGCAATCTCTCATTTCCTCCTGCTCTCATTCTCCTTGATCCCCTCCAAATCCTTCCCTGGAGCCTGCATCCCCTTGGATTGCTCTGCCATTGCTTCTTCCTTGCTTATGGTCTCTCTGTGCCCTGYGGCCGCAGGTCTGCTCTTGCGCTGCACCCTGCTCTTGTCCTTGCTGATTTGTCAGAGGCCTGTGCATCAGCTCTCCATTTGCGGCATGATCTAAACGACAAGAGCTCTAATAGCTCCCCTCGTGGTTAGGCCATCCGCCTGTATTGAGTTTCATGGCGACTAAGAACGTTGTTTGCCTTCCCACACCATCCCTTACTGTATTTATAGATCACAGTGGCATTATCCATGTGGATGCAGATTGCGCATGATGGTTTTCTATAAATACAAATGCTCTGTAATTATCGTTAGAACTATTTAGCCCAATTCAAAGGTAGATTAAATAATGAATGTGTGTGCGATATGCCTGTCGACATCAACAAATGGCAAGAGACATCTCTGCATGTGCGTCTCAAGGTTTCCACGATGAAGTTGGCGGAGGAGAGCTGGAAGGGGGATGAGCGTTCTGTGCATGTCACTGTCGCATGTGTTCGGGTGCGCTCTGGTCCCCGATGGGGTCTCACGGCTGGGAGCGGGGCGCACGGGAAGCCGGATGTCTAGCCRGTCCGAGATACACCCGTGCCAAGGGAAGAACAAGAGCTGAGCGAGGATTAGCACATGCCAGAGCCACTTTGTATTCGCCACTGCCCACCCCATGCGTCCCCCCCGTTGCTGTTGTACCTCGGGAGTGTCGGGTAGGTAATTTCAGGCTAGGCTGCGGATGGAGTGGAATCGAAGGCGTATGATAAGGCTYCCCAAAGCCTCTTAGACACTCATTTGGTATGGTAATTGATTTTCTCAGAGGTCGTGCGTGCCCCAGCGTGTTTCCCTTTCTGCCGGTCTCTCTCTGGTTGCAAGCTGTTCCAGCAGTGAAGTCTGGGGCTGGCCCAGTCTGCTGGCGGCTGCGTTTCTCCCACCCCGTGCAGCCATGCCCCTGCCCCGTCCTCTCYGCGTGGGCCCATCTCATGGCACCAACAAATCTGCCCCCAGAAATCTGCTCCCCTCCCAAGCTCATTCCACCATGCTAATTTATAGCTAATCACAGGGGGAAAAAAAAAAAAAGGCCTAAACCATCTTCTTGCGTGATTGTATCCAAGCTATCTGTTTCGGTGTCCATATGGGTAACTGCGCTGCTTCCCCACTGGATCAGAGCAAACAGTGACAGCTTGGCGAGGAGCTGACTCACCATCCGCCGAGGGGAGCAGGGGGAGCTTCAGCAGCGTGAGCCCAGGGACGGCCCTGCACTGGGGTCCTTTGGGAGGATGGACGTGGTTTCACCGGCATCCCAGTGGGGTGTAGCAAGGGACCACCTGCGGAAAGGCCAGGGTTTGCACGCTCAGGAAGCGTTGCGGTGCTGGCATTTCCAGGAGGGGTTGTCGACGCCAGCCCCTAAGTGCTGTGTTTGCTCCCGGCAGCAGCCACGTTATCTCAGATTTGGCCGTGAGGTCTCGGCCCCTTCTTTGGCCCTGTGCCACGTGGCAGGCTGGTCCCATGCCCCAGGGCTGCCGGCACTGCGGCCAGCAAGCGTAGCGGGGCTGGGAGGAAGGGCTTCATCACAGTAACTAATAACTGTGCGCTGACAAATTGAATTATACCTTTTCCAGTTGCCTGCACTATTGATCAGAGGAAAGGTTTGTGTTTTTCTTGGGGTTTTTCTTTTTTTTTTCCTTTTTAAGTTACAGTTGCAATGTCCTGGGGGCTTATAATGAACTAAATAAGGTCAGGTTAGCAGAAGAATCAAATACGCTCTGGCAGCAGGAGCGTGGGTTTTTCCTCATAACTTTGAGCAGAGCAGAAAGCAGCAGCGAGAGCACCAGCGCCTCGTGCTCCTCCGTGCCCGGGGGAACCGTCCCGCTGCATGAGCCCCCAAGACCCCTCGTCTGCTCTCGAGGAGCCAAGCCGGGGAAAGACACGCAGCAGCTCTGCCCAGGCCGCTGCTGGCAAGGGCTGAGCGAGCCAGGAAGCTCTCCTGAAACCATCAGGAGCAACATGTGGAGCGAGAGGAGCCCGTCCCTGCTAGGAAATCAGGGGACAGGCAGGGCAACATTTGTTAGTTTTAATATCTGCTTTTTTAAGATAACCTCATGCCGCTGCAGTGGAGGTGTGTGGGGTCCAGAGGAGAGTTGTATCTGTGTATATATATGTATAATTATATAGATACATAGAAAAATATAGCGCCCTGCTCGTGCCAGGCACTATATGGAGAGCTGCTAGGAAATGGGGGTGACACCCCAGTGGGCTGCAGAGAAAGAGGGCGATGAAGCCAAACGCCTGAAGACGTGCAGGGACGGCCGTGGTGCTGCCGTGCCTCGGGCCGAGGGAAGGGGCCCCTCGGGGACCGGCCCGCTCCTGCCTCTGAGTCACACAGATCGCAGCGAGCGTCTTGCCGTGGGCTGTGGTTATTCCAGCCTTGGCGTCGCCTGGCAGGAGTCGTCGTGTGGGATTAAAACAGTTAGAGATATGGCGCTAATGTCGGCTTGCATTTTAATTGTTCTTGGCCCGAGCCCAAGCAGCGCGTCAGGAACACTGGGGGGAACCCGTGTTCGCGCGGGTCTGGCTGCCGCCTGCACTGGCTCGCGCCGAACTGCAGCTCCCAGGGGCTGCTCGCACCGCTCCCACCCTCTCCAGGAGGCTGCACAGGTGGGGATGAACAGGGAGACATCAAGGAACCGGGATTTGCCTGGGAACAGCATTTGCCCAGCAGCTGTCTGTGAGGCCCCTGCCCAGGAAAGATGACAGTGTTTGGTTCCTTGCTCCGATGCCGGGATCCTGCTGTAAACTCAATTAAAGCTGTACTGGGGGAAGGGGGAATAAATTATCCAGATGAAAAGGATGAGGAAAAAACACACACAGAGAAAAGCCAACCCGCCTGTGAAAGGTTTTATTGAATTCACACACAAGTCACCTTGTCAGCGTCAAAGCTGCTGGGAAGAGGGGAGCCCTGCTTTAGAGCCATCCCTGGTCTCTACTCCCCATGGCCTCACCCTCAGGCTGGGACCAGGCGAGCAAGCGGTGACAGGCTTATGCAGGCATCTGCCTGGGCTTGGGGAAGCAGAGGGTGCCAAGGTGATGTGAAGATGCCAGGCCACGGAACGAGGTGAGGAGTTGCTAGAAGGTGTGCTCAGCGAAGGTTTGCCATGGTAGCATCGGCCTAGGAGAGAGAAAGGGGGCTGGAGGCATGGGCATTGCAAATGGCTCTGGCTGTCCCACTGTCTTTTGGGGTGGGCATGATCCAAACACCCAAGGATCTGTCCCACTAGTCCCCAACACCTTGAGTCTCCATTCTGTGGCTTGAGTTACTCTCTGATGTTGCTGGAGGCCAGCAGTTCTGGGTCGGGGTTGAATTTGCTGAATCAGGGCCATAAGCATTACAAATAGAGCGGCTGCCATATGGGAACAAGCCATGCTTCCGTCAGCTCTGACATCCAGCTGCCTGACAACCAGAGCTCAGACTATTGTAGCAGTCTGTTCAGGGGCCAGCTGGCAGATAAACCCTGTAATGGTGGAAAACCACCCCAGGCAGTCAGGAAGAACAGTTCTGCAGGCTGGACCTAGCACATGAGCTGCTAGCTGGACAGATCTGCTCCTGGGTTGGGGAATCCGGTGGCCCACATAATGCAATGGCCAGCTTTGGAGGCCTGCAGGCTGGTGATCTGAGAGGTAATCTGAGGGCAAGTCTCAGTGAGTAGTAGAAACATGGACATTGCCATCTTCTTTTTGTGTAAGTCTGTTTACAAAGATCTAGATTGAAATCTCAGCTGCCCCAGGGTGGATTTGGACCATCTCCAGAGCTGTCTGTATGCTAGCAGAGCTGACGTGCTCCAGACGGGCGTGTTTTCCCGCTTTACACGCAAGTCCTTGTCCCTGGTGAACTGGGAGCCTGAGGCTTGGGAGTGACTGCTCTTCCAGGACCCACTCCCCAGCCTGCCTGGTGTCCTTATCTGCTTACATCAGTGCACTCTTCTCTCCTAAACTTCCTAAAATTCACAGATTGCAGAGAGGGACCAATTATCTTGGACTTCCTCTCAGTTTAAGACCCAGGATGGGAGTGAGGGAGGAGTGGAAGGAGGAGGCTGCGCTGAGACTCAGCCTTGCGCAGCACAGCTGTGTGTGCTCGAATCTGGGTACTGGGAAGGGATGAGCTTGGTGACCTACCAGACCACCGAGTGACCAGTGACTCCCTCTAGCACCCAGATCCTGGATTAACACAGGGAGGAGACAGGGATGAATGATGTTTGTTATCCTCCCAGCTCTGCACTGCCTTCCTCTGTCTTAGCTTATAAGGTCTTGTGGATAAACAGGAGCTTGTTTCCCATGCAGTTGTCCAGCTGGCCTGATGGGCATAAGCTGAAGGCTCTAGCATGAGTGCCAGGTTTCAAGATGTGTGTGTGGTGCGTGCAAGTGTTTGGCAGTTGGCAAAGCTGCTTATCGTTTCAGCCTATCACCAGGAAGGTGAAATGTCAGTCCCTTGACCAGCACGTATGTCATCCAGGGCCTTAGCATGGTTTCTCTACACCCAGCCCTGAAAACCAAAGTAAGGGCAGAACAGATGGCTCCCATCTTGCTCAGCATCGCCAGGTCCTGCGTGGCCTGCCAAGGTGTGACCAGCAGCTGGCGCACACCATTTGGGCAGAGACCTGACATCTCTGCTCGTAAGTGCAACCTTTCTCCTCCAGCACTGCCCTGCTTGAGAGTCTGGCCACATCAGGTACCGGATTAACATTCCCAGCACAGAGTCACTCCATCACCATTTCTATTAAACTCATTTGCTATCTAAAGGAATTCATTTTCCACTTTGTTTGCCCACAATAAAAAAAAAAAGCCCTCTTAGCTGAGGCCCTGGTGGTTGAAGGAGAAGAGGGGAGGAGAGGGACAGAGCAGGGAGCTGGGCTGCTGCATCCCCTCCTTCTGGCCATGTGCTGGGAGGAGGCCAGGGAATTCCCATCATCCATGCAGTGAAATGCCCTTGTTTCTGCATGCTTCAACCATGCATTTGGAAGGAGGATCTACCCCACTGTCAGCAGCTCCAGAATTAAGGCCAGTGCTTGGTTTTTCAAGCAAATAATATATTTACACCCTAGAATGAGGCTTATCAACATCATATTGGTTCAGATTCTTTTATTTATGCAGGTGGCATTCCATATCTGTTCATATCCGGCGTTATTCAAGGTGAAGAGAAAACAGAGTAATTAGGAAGCAGTGTGGCCTAGTGGAGTGTGCTGGACCATGCTCATGTTACCAGGACAGAGCTCTTTGCACCTTTCTTCAGCTGAGCCACATTTGGCCAACTCGGTGTTTGGCCAGCACCTAGCCCAGTCATGTTAATGTGGGACCAGATCTTTTCACTGGGGACATCCCTGGCCTTCAGGAGACTGAAGTTACAGACAGATTAGGCTCTCTCTACCCACTCCTTCCAGCTTCAAGTGCGATAAGTCTTTCAGCTAGCTGCTTTGCAGCAGGCTTGAGGGCTGAATTCCTTCCTCTGCCTGGGGATCGGGTGCTGTGCATGTGTTTGGGTGCAAGAGGGAGAGAGGAAACAGGGGCGTGGGGGTGTGAGAGGGAGAAAGAGTGTGTTGTGTGCATGTGAGCAGAGTTGTTTTGTGCATGCAAGAGAACACGCGTGTGGCTGTGCAGGTGCATTGTGTGCGGTGTGTGTGCGTGCGTACGTCTGCTCCAGCGACCACTGGGAATCCTGTTCACAGCTGCTCCCCGCAGTGTATCGCGGAGCCTCCCAGCACGAGCACCTCCTGCTGGAAAACAGGAGGGAAGGGCTCTGCAGCCCTCTGCGCCACCACTTTCAAGGTCAGAGGCTGCTGGTAATTGATCCACAGCCTCGCTATAAATCTCGTGGCCAAGGGGAGCGTTCCCCGCTGGCTCTTGACAGCAGCATCCATCCTGCCTGGCTCAGCCAGCCTCGGCCGCCGGCGAGGGGAACTTTAATCGCTCCCTGCCACCGCTAGACGGTGCTTGGAGTGCGACTGGCCTTTTTGCTTGCTTTCCCTCTGCCCTTTCCATGCATCCTGCACTGTTTTGTGGCTGCATTTGCTGTTGTCCCTTCGTGGGCTCGGCTGGTCTCCATCACTGTTTCCAGCAGCTGGGAAGGGGGGAGCCCGAGCGGCTCAGCAGCACAGGACTGGTGGGAGGCAGGTCGCAGCCTCTGGTGTGGCTAGTGTTTAGTGATTGATCCCAGTGGGTATGGCCCATGAAGCCTTGTGTTATGGGAAAAAGGAGCTGGCGGGAGAAGAAGGGGCCAGCGCTGCCCTTCGTTCCTGCCTGTGTTTCGCCAGAGCAAGGGCCGCTCGGTTCAGGCGTTGCAGGTTGCAACGCGCTAGCTGCTCAGCTTGCGGAGGCACCGGTTTCCTCAGCCATGTTGACACTGAGGCCTCCGTGCCGAGGCCCCTGCGTGCCGGCGAGCGGGGGCCCAGGACGCCGTCCTCCGCGCGGCCAAGTCCGCAAGCAGTCGGGCTCTGGGGGCACCCACTGCCCGTCAGCGAGCCGGCGCGGGCGGCGAGCCATCTCCCAGCCTCCTCCGCAGAAATGCCACCGAGCAGATGGGGTTCCCGCGCACCGAGGGAAGCAGGCGGGAGCGGGGGGGTGCCGAGGGCCTGGGATTTTTCCTCCGGTTAATTTGACACATTTTTGTCATGAGCTGATTGCTTGGACGAGGGAAGGGGCAGGGAGACGGGGGAGAGCGTGAAATGTCTCGCTGGTAGACTCGCAAGCATCCCCCTGCTCTGCCTGTCAGCTGAGGAGAGAGAGGACAAATGAAGGAGAGAAAGAGCGTGAGGGCAGAGGGGAACCAAAAGAAGGAAGGCCGGTGCAGGGAGGTAGGGGGAGAGGGGAGGGAGCCGAGGGGAAGCAGGGCGAGGTTTGCGGCCGGGGAGGGGAGCGCTGTGAATCCGATCCTCCAGCTTGGTGGGGTCAGTAATTAAAGATCACAGGATTTGCTGGGTGTTTTCTTTCCCCCAGTTTTCCTGGCTTTCTTTTCCTGGCTTCAGTAAAGCCGCTGGTGAAGAGCCAGCCCAAAGAACGGGCAACCAGCCTCGTGCAGCTGCGGGGCAGCGGGTGCCTTATTCAGCAGCGCCCGAACCAGTCATACGCAGAGGGACACGGCGGGGCTGCAACGGGGCCGGCCATGCACTGCACCGTCCCCTCCCGCCCCGAGGGCGCAACGCGCATCCGGGCTCCTCGTGCGCCTTGTGCATGCGGGTGCCGAGCCGCATCAGTAGGAACCGATCTCCACAATTAGCACTCGAGAGCTCGTTCTGACGTTCAGACCATGTTTGCAACGTAAGTAGATGCTATATATACTGCTTTTCCCAGTGGGGAAGGGAGATGCAGAAAGAGCTGGGCACGTCTACACGGTGATTAAAAGTTAAGACTTCTTTAACTTGCCTCGCTTGGGTGAGGAGGGCAGTGTGGCGCCCGGGGGTCGGCTCTGGGACACCCTCGTCACCCCCGCCATCGGCAAGGTCCAGGCCTGCATCTCAGAGTCTGAGGTCATGGCTGGACCCAGGCTGTTATCCCTTTAGCTAATTGAATACCACGGGCAGAGAGGAATTGAGTCTGTTGTTGTCAGCACACAAACTTGCAAGGATATGAGCTGTGTGTGGCTCACAAATTGAATTGGAGCCCCTGCAAAATGACAGCCCTTCATAAATGCAAAATATTTTCCTTCATAATAATCATTTGCAACTAAACAACAGCACTGTTTATGGTCACGGCAGCTTTCAGCCCTCGAGCAGACAGCCTGTGTGTCTGCCATTGACTTCAAACACACCTCGCGCAAGAGCTGTGCTCGGCTCCTGGTGCCCAAGTCGGAGCCGAGGAAGGGGAAGGGCTGCAGCGCTCGTCGGCGTGTCCAGCCCGCGGCCCTGGGGAGCTGGGCTCGCGGCGGGCACCGCCACCGTCATCCTGCGGCACGGAGACGGCAGCGGCGGAGGGGTGCTGCTCCGGCAAGGCTCCGCTCTCCGGGAAGCTGCGTGCCAGCCCTGGCCTCCGTCCGCCCCATCCGCGTGGCCTTCGCGCCTCGGCCCGGGAGCCACCGCTGGCTTCGCACCGGCAGCCTCCGCCRTCCCTCTGTTGTGCTCGATTCCCACAGAGCAAACGCGTATCCTGGCTGATCTGGAGAGAAACCAGTTTCCCTCCCACAAATCTTTTTTCGGAGATGGCAACACTGCTGGCGAACGGAGGCGATCGAGCCCGTTTAACCCTCCTGCTACCTGCGACTCTCGTTGCAAACCCGCTAATGAGCCAGCTCAGGTTGTGCTAATTGCTCTACCCCTGGTGGGCCGGATGAGAGCACCGGGAGTTAACTCATACTCGGTTAACCCTGATGGCTCCTGCTGCCTTCCCGTCCCCAGCAGCCGTCGGAAAGTCAACACGTGCATAGCAGCAGGCAGGGAGCAGCCGGGCCTGACGACCGGCCCCAGCGCGGAGCGGGGACAGGTTTCTCCTCTCCCGGCCGCTCCTCGGGCAGCTGCAGCCGTCRCCGTGCTCGTGGCGATCAGCAGCTCACTGATTTCTCCTCTGTTCCTGGAGGCATCGATCGCGGGCGGTGCTTCCCAGGAGCCGCCGTCCGCTGCTCCAGCCGCCCGGCTCGGCTCAGGCCCCGGAGCCGCCGCGGGCGTTGCCGAGGTCTTCTGCTGCGCCGGGCAGCGCTCGGCAGGTGCACGCGACCGCTGTTACTTCCCCGAGCACGGAAATACCCGTGCGCGCAGTGCCCGTCCCCGCCGAGGACGCGCCACCGGAGCCGCGCGGGGTCCCGGCAGCCCCGGCCTGGCCGCGCCGAGCGCCCGCCTAGGCAGGCGCCGAGCTGCTGCGCCACGATGTGCCCTGCGGTTGCTATGGTGACGTTGCCATTTCTTACCTCGCCAGGGGGAAAAAAAGCCTCCAAACATTTAATTCTGCAGCCCACCTGGGAGCCTTTTAAACTCCCCGTTCGGCGTTTGACATGTAATAATTTTTCTGCTTTTAAGATTATCCGAAAACGCTCATTCTCTTTCTCTCTCTCTAAATCTCAGCAGTGGAGCCTCGAAAAGAAATCAGCATAAAAAATACCAATACACATTTCAAATAACAATTTGTCAGCGGCGCCGGGAACAGGCAGTGACAGGCATTTAGAAAAGTAGAGGGGGGCACGAAGGTGCTCGTCCGGGCCGACCAGCAGTGGCACGGGCAACACGTGGCTGCCGGGCTCGGGGGCGTCCGGGGGGAGGTGGCGGGCGGCGCGAGGAGGCCGAGGCCCGGGAGGGCGAGAGGGAGGCCAGGCGGGAGGGAGGAAGCGGAGGAGGCTGGCTTGGGTGGCCATAGAGGGAAAAGCAGTGAAAAAGCGAAGAATTTGGGGGGTCTGGCCAACCCAGTTCGTACCCGCGAGCGCCTTGCTCTGCTGTCCCTCATATGTGATGTGAGCCGGTCCTCAAGAGAGGAGGTTTGCCCAGTCCCTCATCTGTGTTTTCGGCATCTATGTAAAGATTAAAATGTAATAGCCTCCCATGAAGAAATCGGACTGAGACCGAGCTCAGGTGCCCGTGTCTGCCACGGGCTCCCTGGGTGACGCGGGCTTCCAGCTTCACCCCTTGGGGCTTTTCCTGACTGTGCAGGGGGCCGAGAGCGGAGCACTGCATCGCAGCCTCGGCGCGTGAATAAATATAGTCAGAACTGTCAGGTGCTCGGGTGCCGTGGTGACAAGAGACGCTTGGGCACCAGGGGTGGGACACCATCAGATGGCTGTTTATGCTTGGGTATCTGCATACCTTACACCAAGCAGATGGTCTGCTCCAGAGCACGGGGATCCAACAAGCCTGTGGAGCAATTTAATCTCCAGAAATAATTTAATATGGCTTCCTCCAGAGTACGGTGGTTTGATTTTTTTCTGGTCAGCCATAGAATAATTTAATCCTGCCTTCTGTGTGAAGGTCTATTTTGAGCCTGCCACCTGCAGAGTGTTTTAATCCCACATCTCACAAAGTAATTCAATCCTCTCCCTTGGAGAGTAATTTAATCCTCTATTTCCAGGGTAATTTAATCCCCTCCCTGGGGAATAATGGAATAATTTGATCCTCCATTTCCAGAGTAATATGATCCTCTACCTGTGAAGTTCAATACTTTATACCAGCCACCTGTGAAGCTGTGTGAATGCCGGGCTGTAGGCACTGCGACGCTGCAGAGCAGTCCCTGCCCGGGATAACGGCGTTGGGTCGTTCACTGAGTAGACGCGTGCCTGCAGCCGGCTGGGGTAATCCAGGCAAATTGAGGATGGGCAGAACCATTCAGCGGTGTCTGACCGTGGGGCTTTTCAGTCGGGGTGTGTGTGATTGCTTCATTTAAATTCTTCCTCAACTGATTAATCCATTTGCTCATGAATGAGTTTCATCCAGTTGGTGCCACGGTTGTTAAACCAGGGCGTCCCTCCCATGTGGAGCTGCTTGCATGAGGGAGGTCCCCACCAGGTTTGGGGTTGTCCTGGCAGAAATGGCACCTGGTGGCTCTGGCTGCTGCCCGGCAACTGCTCTGGGTCCGGGCTGGGGCTAGCGAGCGAATGCCGGCTCCCTTCCCTCAAGGCTGCAGCGGGACGCAGAGTGTTTGCATTGATTTTGTCCGTACCGTTACCCTTTACCTGGGAAGGAGAGCCCTGGGGCCTCCAGGCATGTCGCACACCTTCTCCCAGCATGGCAACCCACCTCTAAAGCAGCAAAGGCTCCCCGTTGGCTTGCATAAAAGAGAGATTTCCAGCGGGATTCTGGCTGTTTTACACCTGTTCCTCTCCTCCTCATTTTTGCTATAGCAAAGGCTCACCATTAATACGAGAAAGAGCATTTCCTTAGCTGAGTGAGATGTTAAAGAAAGAAATACCGATAATGATAGTGTCCGTTTCCATACAGAGGAGGATCTGTGGAGTATTCAGAAAAGAAATACTTCCCTGCCTGGACGAATACTGCAGCTGTTTGCATTCAGGAGAGTGATTAAAGCACTGAAAAGGAAATAAAGTCCTCAAAAAACCCCTGTGGAAGAGGAGAAAGCGAGAGAAGGGAGGCGGCAGGGAGAAGGAGGGCAGGAGGGAGAGACCCGTAGAATGGGGGGGCAGGCAGGAAAGGCCTCCAGGACCACACTGGCCCTCGGTCTGCATTGCCAAAGAGCTCGCAGGGACCAAGGTAGTTGGAGCTTGTGCCCTGCGGGAGCCTGGCCTGCCATCCCACGTGGGGAAGGTCTGCCCTTTATCACCCATGGCATCCCTACAGAAAAGTTATGAGATTCAGGTGACCTTTATTACTATTTTTTGATCCCGCTGTCAAGCAAGTGCTTAAGTCTTTCGGAAGCCAAAGGAGAGGCAAGTGGTTTGGAGAATTAGAGCCAACTTCCATCACTCCCTGTCTCCCGCTCCCATCTGTACAATGTTGAAAATAACTCCTTCTTGCCTGAGCCTGCCTGCAGCCTCCGTGGGCCGGGCAGCTCTCCCACAGCGTCTCTCATCAGCCCCTAGCAGGGGCCAGAGGCTGATCTGGGCTGAGAGTGGTAGGTGCCTGAGTGATACACGTAAATGTCAGTTATCCTTCCGAGGGATGGAGAATTGAGACAAAAATACTTGCACAGGCTAAACAGAAATCATTGCTACTTCTGCTGCATACTTTACATGCACTAGTCCCCCCTGAGACTGCTAAAATTCTGCTTTTAAAATTCCACTTAATACAAAAGCCTGTCCTGGATATGTCATTTCACATTCCAACGTGATATATTAGACAAATAATTCATTATGTGCAAAGCATTCCCAAGTACCTGCAGGCCAGAGGGAAGTTAGGTGCCTGAATATCTCTAAAAATCCCATTCTCAGTGTCTTTGCTTCAAAGTCCCTTTTGCAAATTCTGCTCTGTTGTGTGTCTTGCCCAAAAGTCAGCTCCAGCAGCCGTTTTGGGGATGCAGTGCACGCAGTGTGAATCTGCAGTAAGCGGTTTGGATAGCCATGTCCTGCCCTTTGATCAGTGAAGTGGTGGGCATGTGCTGGCTTTGGTTTGTCTTTGAGATGTCGTAGTCCTGTACGGGGAGGAGAGAGCAGGTGAGAAATACCTCCCTTTATTCCTTGCAATGCCAGCTGCTCTTTTTAACTAGTCTTGATGTTCGCTCACCTCTCTTCCCCCCCTAATGAGTAGTTTTTTGTTCTCCCATATCACGTCTGAATGCACGTTGCGGGTAATTGATGGACGGGACCCAGCCTCTGAAAGCCATCAACATAGCAACTGTGAAGTCACGTGTCCAAATATGTTTATCTTCTCAGCTTTTGGGGCCTGAGTGCTCTTCGGACATGGATTTTCATACTTCAAGGAGGAGAGCAAATTTCCTTTAAAATGCCAGCATAGAAATGAAAGATAAAAGGGAAGGCACAGAGGCTGCTTAAACCTTGAATTCAGAACAAAACAGGGCTGGTCGCCTCAGAGGGAAGTGTGGGACAGCAAATACGAGAACGACTGTTGTAGCTGAGTCTTATTTCCAGGGAACCGTAATGTCTTTGGGGCTTCACACCCCGGCTGTAGGTGGGGGCTGGAAGCCGCCCCCCAGCGCTGCCCCGCGAGGCTGGTGCTTGCCCGCGGCCCCGTCCCGCTGCGGCCGCTCTGATGGAGCGAGAGTGTCGGCAAGTGCAAACTGCCAGCTAGTCTCAGCTTATTTTCCCAAGAAGGAGATACCTGAGCGGCCCGGGTGTCCGGGTGCTTTATCCCTGTCTCCCGCTCCTGTCCTCTCGCTGCCTCCTCTGCAGGACGGGGCTGTGAATTGGCACCTCGTGGATGAGCCACCAGTGAATCCCCGCAGGGCTGAGCCTCGGTACCCGTCGCTGGTGGCGGGGACGGTTTCTGCCCGAGCTCTCCGTGCTTTGCGCTGCAGCCAGCCGGAGCCGACGACCCAGGGGTGAAGGGCTCCGTGTGGCACCGTTACCACCCTCGCGCAGACGTGGCTCTTGAGCACTCTGTGAATAATTCTCAAGTGCGGGAATTACTCTCCACACAAGCACCACTCCGAGGCTCGCATAATAGCGGTGAGCGTCAGATGTTTCTCCTCTGTCCTCTCCAGGCGTCTGGCATGGGAGGACAGCTGGGTAACCCGAGGTGAGGGGGACGGGGAGGGTTTCCCCAGCCAGCAGGCTGGCGGCAAAGCTGGGACTAGCAGCTGGGTGTCGGGAGTGCGGTTCCCATGGGCCCTCCCTCGTGTCAGGACAGCGGCTGTGTCCCTCTGTTGTGCAGCCCCGCTCCCGAGCCGGGTGAGCGATGCCGCGATGGGTCAGAGATGGAGGCAGAGTGACAACAGCACGCTCCCTGCGTGCCGCGACGACGCACGACCACACGTCCCGTTTTCAGCACTCTCAGTATTTGGGTTGGCAGAGCCGCGCTCATGCTAATGACGGGAGCTGCCTTGCACTGCCAGCAGCAGTTCCCTGGCTCAGAGCTTTCTCGCGCCCCCTTCTTCCAGGTGGCAGCTCCCGTGCACGTGCACGCCATGCCACGAACCTCTGCCCTCGGCAGCGCAGCAGCCACCACGATGACCCCCGCGGTCAGTGCGTCATTGCAGGGCTGAAATCCTGGTCCTTTCATTTCAGGACACTTTAATCGGATGACACTTCCATCTGTAGCACCAAACCACCTCTTTGGCATGGGTCGTGCTGGTCACCAGCCCATGGTCTCACTGCAGTGCCGGTGACCCCTTCAGTGCAGTGTGAGGCAGGACATTGCCTTCTGGTTGCCTTCTGGTTGTCTTTTGGTTGCCTTCTGGTTGCCTTCTTCTCTCCCCTCTCTCAAGGACAGTTCTTTGCCCCTCTGACAGTGTCACCTCACTGCTCGCCAGCTGCCCGGCCGCCGTCCTCTTCCCGCCAGCCATGGGTGTGCGCTGGCTTGGAGCCATGGCGCCGGGAGCAGGGCAGTGGGGTTTCCCTCCCCGTCATTACCACGGGGTAGTCTGCTTACAGACTGCAGCCTTTAAGCTAGAGCCGTATGTCTTTCTAAAAGACAGACTGCAGTTTAACAGAGAAACCCTTGTGGATTTGATGCAGAAATTACTGGGGGAGATGACATGGTTTGTATTATGCAGAAGTTCAGAGAATATGTTCAAAAAGGTCCCTCCTGGCTTTCTGATCTGTGAATCTCTGGTCTTGTTCTTCCCGAAGTGCTCTGAGGGGTGGCGGTGAGGCCCAGGAGGGACTCTCCAGGCCATCGCCAGGATGCAGGTTAGAGGCAGAGCCGGTGTGCCAGGTCTGGCCACCCAGGCCACCAACGTGGCCCCAGACCTGGCTCTCCTGGGGGCCGGCTCTGCATGTCTGCTGCTGACGGTCTGCCCAGTGCAGGCTCCTAAAAGCTTTCCAGGAGCTCTGAGGTTCCACTGAGTTTGGCTGAAATCCCAGGAGATGGGGCTTTTTGGCCAGATTCCTGTTGCATTTAGGCCCGTTTGATTCATCTCCAGTGTGAAACTCAGGCACCGGATGCAATTTGGAGCCAGGAATCAGAACATCAGCCACTCTCCYGCTCATTCCCAAGGGTCTCCTCTTGGCTCGTGGCTCCCACTGCTACGATGTCCATCCCTTGCTGTGCCCTCTCCTCCTCCTCCCGTTGCACTATCACCAGAAGCCCTCTGTCAGGAAGCAAGCGAGCCTGCTGCCTGCCTGGAGGATTCGGGCTTTGCTTGTTGCTGCCGTGCAGGGGCCTGACAGCAGAACGGTGCAAGAGGCTTGTAACTGCCTTGGGATGACAGATGTTTCCATGCTGCTGCTAAGCTTTCAGGCTCATCCCGAGAGCAGTTGGGAGCGTAAGAAGCTATTTCATGGCGCTGCTGGAGAAGGGAGGTGAGGAGAAACACGAGGACAAGCCGGAGCCGGGGTGCATGTGGGGACACGCGCTCGGGCAGCGGGGAGCGCGGGGGGAGCGCGGGAGGGGCTGYGGGCTGTGGGGTGAGCCTGGGCAGTGAATGCGGAGAGGGGCATGGACTGGGTGTTTGGGTGTCTTGTGAACATGTGTTTAGTGGATTTGACTTACAAAGCATCCATACAATAAAATCACCTCCGAGGACTCCTGCCCCAGGCACAGCATATAATAATGAGACATCTGTAGCTGCTTCGTCACTCAAGTTGAAGAGAGCTTGTTTGCTGCCCCAGCCACTGCTCTTCTCTCCTTCTTTCCCACACTCGGTAAAAAACTCAGAAAGGAGTATTGCAAGCCTAAAACAAGGTCCTGGCCCATTCTTAGCTTGCTGGCAGAGTTGGGGCATCCTGTCTCCAAAGGCCAGGGCTGAGGAAAGAAACCCGTATCCGTCCTGATAACCGTCAGTAACCCTGATGCCCCGTTTTGTTCAGTCACCCAAAATATGCCTTTTTAATGGAGAAATGTAAACATTTTAGATAGAAAGAAATGGACTTTTGGAAGTCTTTCTGCAAAAGTGAGGACAAGCCATGTTTCATCCCACTCCCATCCCCCCCACTGCAGTTCAGGTAACTCCTTTTGCTGCCAAAGGAGAAATTTGCCCGCATTTAACACTTTCTGGGTTGCGTGTACCCTCCTGTCTAGCAAATGCATTTACCACAGCGTGAAGCACAAACTTGTCTTCTCCAGGTGGGACTTCAGGCTGTATGGTAGATTAAAAGATTTGTCTTTCTCCTTTATCCAGCAGGTAGGTCTCTGGTGGCTATTTCAATACCATTCCTTGCATGGGGCTTTGGGACGTCTGTGCTGAGGTGCTCTGTAAACTCAATTACACTGTGGTAATAGCATGGTATTGACTCAGGAGCCTCAGCAACACAGGACTCTTGCCGTTTATTAGTTGTTTAATTATATGGCACATCAGGCCAAAATAATGTCATTAGCTAATTAGCCCATGTTGGGKTTTTTTGTAATTTTTCTTAAATGAATGTTAACATCAGTGCAAAGTGCCAGCTTGTAGCCCAGGAGACTGGAGGCCTTTTATGCACAGAACAGGTTGGGCTTGGCCCCAGCTCAGATGTTCCTCCGCCCTATCCCATGGGCACAGCTCCCCTGCGACCTTCAGGGAGCAAGGCCGGGGACGAGGCAGCCCCCCGCACCTCTTTGCGGGGTTTGGTTTAACTCTCTGTAACAGCACCTTCCTGCCCCGTGCCAGCGCCGATCCCACCACGACTGAGACCCTGCAGGGCTGCCTCCAGTGAGCTTTCCCAAGGTCACGGCCAAGCCCAGATCCAGGTTACTGTGCTCGGGACTTGTGTATGCTTTATAAATCGGAGTGCTTCTAGGATTTAAGGAGTAATACTGTGATATTAGAAAATCAGAGCTATCCAGGAATATCATGCACCTCACCCTGGACAGTGACCATGCTCCACAGGAGCCTGCGTGTGAGTCATTGCCCCCTTGTTCGACACGGTTGTGATTACACACTGGTGAATACACAGCCAAATGAAAATAAGTGTTAAGATGCCGGTGGCATGTATTACATTTATAACCCACCAGGGGGGGTGACAGCGGCACAACAATAGGTCTAAAGCTTTTATTATATACCTCAAGCTGCTCACGCTGTTAGAATTGTCCAGGAAATAACCGGAGTTGCTTAGTGATGCTTTTATTTGCCTTTGGATGGAGGAATTTGAGCGCAGGYGCATGCATAAGGCAAAGAGGCAGAAGCCGTGCGCCCAGCGCGGGCTTGCAGGAAGGGTGTGCGCGGGGCACACAGCCGCGAACGCCTGCACCCGTAGCACCCCTGCGCATCGCTGCAGCCTGGGCTGGCCCGTTGYGTGCTGCAGGGCTGGGTGCCTCCCCAGGCAGTTATGTGCAAGGCTCTGGACTAAAACCGTGTGTTTGGGCTGGATCCGCTCCCCGTTTCACCTTGTCCTGTGCACACAAGGGAGCAATATTCTGGTGGTTTGCCTAGAAGTGGCTGCAGACTGCTACCGGGAGAATGGGATGTATAAATCCCATGGGATCCTGGGTCGCAGGCACTGGTAACGGCATGCAGCCCAGGGCAGTAAGAGCAGGCAGAGTCAGCGCGTGGGCAGAGCAGGGGAACGGTGCAGGGTCCGCATGGAGGTTGCTTGCACAACTGCATTTGAACAGTAACTCAGCAGTACCTGAGGTTTCTGGCGTGAAGTCATCTCAAACAACTGATGTGAATTTATAGCTTCAGCAGAGTTTTCCTCAGGGATATTCTTAATGACTCTTTATAAATCCATCACAGAAAAGTACAATGACCTGGATACCGTGCAGTCGTTTGGTTTTGGGGTTGGGTTTTTTTCTTCATCAAACACATTAAGTACAGGACTTCATCAGTCACATTTTTATAATTAGCATATCTTGGTTGCTTGCTTTATCACAATAGCACTGAAGATTTTCAGAGATTTGCTGACTGAGGAAAGTCTTTCAACCTGGCTGCTCCAGGCCTGCAATTTCGTAAGTGTCCATGTTGCCCCTGCAGGCTTCTTAAAGTTATTTAACCCAAACAGAACAGCTCTGGACTTCATCAAATGCATTTTTCTGTTTCTAAAGATTTCCTAACATCTTTCAGCCTGGCTGGGCCAGTTCCAAACTCTGAAAAATTGCAAGCCCCTGCAGATGTCTTAATGTCCTTGAAGACAAGTGCTGCAGACTTTATAAACTCCGTGGAGAACCCATGGACTTTGGAGAGGTTCAAGAGTCCGTAGCAAATAACTCCAAAATTAACCGTGCAGTCCTCCCCCAAATACTCAAAGGCACCAGTACAAATGAAGAATACAAATTTGGAGTTAATAGACCATACAATTTAAAATATGACATTCCAAAAAGGGGATGAAAAGAGAAGACTTTTTCAGTAGTACGAAACTTTCTATTTTTCAAGCCTTTCTATCTCCCCAGCACCTCAGCTGATTACCTGGAGACTCTAGAACAGTTATTTTCTGGAATAAGGAAAATTTTGGCAGTAGATTTCTTAAATGAGTTACATCCTTAAGCTGGACATTATTTGTATGGTTCCACAATACTGCTGTGAAATAATCGCCCATTTTCCCATGCTCTGCCGCTCACCTTAATAACCCTCATAGGATTTGATGTAATGGTTTACATAACCTTTCTGAAGCATCCTGACTTCTGATGCATCCAGCACTTAAATGTGACATTGAGTCAACTCAAAAGTGCTTTAAAGCTTGGTGATGCCCCAAGTTTGGGGCTGTGATGAAAGCAAAAGTTTCACTCACCAAACTTAACTATTCATAACTTTTTAACTGCTCAACCACATGTCTTCGAAATAGACTTGTTTTTAGGCCTGTGAGAAACTTTGAGATATCAAGTCATGTGAAGACTGAGTGCAGTATGCTAACGCTAGTAATACAAGACTGGTAGAAAGGAAAACCTAGCCCACTGCACGGCRCACTCCTTGCAGTGCTCTAAGTCTAAGGGAGAAGGAGCAATCTGCTGGGTCAGACACTAGGCCAACATTTTGAAGACTCAGTTTTTAGGAGGAGCACTTAAAATCCAGGGCAAGAGAGGAACATTTTCCCCCAATGTAGCCAGAATGAACATCTCCAGCTTTCAAATCCTCTGCCAGCAGTGTGTGCTTGCCTGCCCCCAGCTCCTGTCTCTGCAGGTGTGTGTAACTCCAGGCTGGATCCGCTGTAGCATTTAGGTACCTGGGCTTGGATTCACTTCTCCTGACTTCACATGTCCACTCTGTAGATACCTGCCTCTGAGCTGGCTGGCTGCATGACATTTATAGTCAGCGGAGAGAAAAAAAGGTATGTCCAGGCACAATTCATCTGACCTTTCTCAGGCATCCACCTCAGAAGGATATTAATCCTGCCTCTGAGAGGCCTTTTCTCTCCATTAGTGTCGCGGCAGTTCATCGGACTAGTTCATGGACCCAGCCTGCATGTGGGCAGATGGATCCCCTCTGGCCACCTCTCAGTCTGCAGGATTTCGGTACCTGCATACTTTGTGTGTGGCTCATAGCTTGCACTCGAGGGAATAGTGCTTTTTCCTTCCCAGGGGCACTGTGAAAATGCATACGCTGGAGATGGCCAGCACCATCCCCTGTGGGGTATTAGCACGTAGCATTTGCTAGCCTAACCAGAGACATAAGCTGAAAGAGTAGGGATAAAGATATCTATTTTCTGATATCTGGTACTGATTCTGCTGTCTTAAAAATTCTGCAGTATGTTTTGGTGTTGATTGTATATGTAAATCTGTATCTATAATAGACTCTCATATATATGTGTGTGTATATATATATATGTACACGCACACACACGTAGATGTGTGTATATCTAACATATGTGCTCTCAACCCACACAACATATGTAACTCCGCAAATCATCAGCAAGTGTGCGTTTCCCAACCCCTGGCATGCGCGGCACCGCGCCAAGCGGCGGGAGCTGATGCGCTGAGCGGGTGCTGCCGTCACTACTTGCCCCAATGTGGCATCACCTTCTCCGTTCATCACAGCAGGGTTTTCACCCGGCTGTGCTGTGTTGGTGGAGGGCCCGGAGTTGCCCAGGCAGGGTGGTCCAGGGCTGGAGTCTGCAGGGACAGCAAGATGTCCCTGCTCGATGTGCCCAGCACCGGGCTGACGGAGGGTTTGGAAAGCGCAGAGCACCCCTGCGCGGAGCAGGGCTGGGATTTGGGCAGCAGGCAAGGGTGCTGCCCCCGTGTGTGTTTCCCAGCTTCTTCCCTTCCCTGGTTTCTGCATGTACATCACATAGCTGAGCGGAGGCCCCCAGTCGCGGTAACACGGATAGTGATAGCATGGCCAATTGCAGTTAAGCAACATGATTCAACTTTGTAATTTCCAGCCATAGCATATTCAGAAATAGTCTGGAGGAGTACATCTGACGGAGGCATGCATCTGCGGGAGTCGCAGGGACGGGGAGAGCGAGCGAGCTGATCTGATAAGTAGGTCTCAGCCTTCTATTGACAGCTCTTCCGCTGAGCACATCCTGCAAAAGAGCAAGAAGCAAAGCAGGGAGAGGAATAAAGAGCAGATCTAAGGAAGTTTCAGATGTACAGCTGAGAAAGGGCCTTTCCTTGAGAGCGCTATTGGTGTTGATGACATTAGTAGTGTCACTGATGGAGAAATTCAATCACTTCCAATGAGGGAAAAATAATTGTCTTTTGAGGTACAGTAGGTTGTTGTCATTTTCCTATGACACGCTCCATCAACTTTCAATTTCTAGAACAAAAGCCCTTAGGTCTCACTCAGGCCTCTCTAATCCTTCCTGGTGAGCACTCCATGGGCAGAAGTGGCCCAGGCTGGCCCAGTGTCATCTGGGAAACAGCGATGCCTGAATTGTACCAAAGCGAGAGTCACCATGCCCGCGCTATGGTGGGGAGGGCATAGGGCAAAGGCTTGGCAAACTGGCTCTGAGTAGCGTTCACCGAAATACGTTGTCTCACAGGCCCCAGCCCCAGAGCCATGCCCCAACGTTGCTTAGGTGGCTCCTCTGCATCAGGGGAGAAGATTAAATGCACCAAGTGCCTGCGGTGGAGAGTTAGGCAGCAGCCAAGCACTCACACTTGCTGGAGCAAGGGGAGGTGGAGATGGATTCATCATCTCCTCTATTAGATATGAGAGCTCCATCAAGGTAAAGAAGGGGGGAGAGGAAGAAAAGAAATCCAAAACAATGACTCAGAGCAGAGGTGTGCGTGCAGTAGAGGGAGAGCTCTGCACGAAACATTTCCCTGCCACTGAGTGAAATAAGATGTGATTACTAACGTGTCTCAGCCTCGGAGCCTTCTTCTTGGGCATTTAAAGAGGAAATATGTATTTAAAAATACTGCCCTAAAAGAGAGAGGTAATGATGTGTTTCGAAGCAGAGATGGTATCATTCATAAAGCCTGTGCTGCTTAATTGCATCAGCACCATTTAAGAGAGGAATTATTTCCCAGTCAGTTCTTGGTTTGTTTTCCCTCTGTCCTGCTGTATATCTCGCCAGGGCTCCAGCCGTTTGTCAGCCTCTTTGGTAGCCCTGTCTCCAGCCACAGCTTGAAGCTAGCTGCTGGGGGAGCCAGCAGCCAAAAAGGCAGAGGCTTTAACTCCACACCCAGACAGAAAAGGGCATCCCCTCATCAGAGAAGCGAGGGCAGATTTGTCAGGCTTAATTTGCCTTGCGACTAGTGCTGGCATTCATCCGGATGCTCTCCGCTGGTGTCAGTGGCATGGCCCTGACACAGCTGGCGGGGAGGTGGTGACAGAGCCACCTCACTCCAGCATCCAGATTGAATGTGACCTTTCTCCTTCCCTCGTGTAGCTCCAATGCACAGCGCCTGGGCCAGATCCTTGGGCAGGTCCTCAGGCAGCGTCAGTCAGTGTCTGACCTACCTGCCTGTTTGGCTCAATGGGTTCTTGCCCTAACTGGTGCAAGAACCAGTGTCTCCCCTGTCTCACCAGGAAGCCCCATGCCAGTTGCCTTCAGGCCATTCTGCATATCGAAAAGCCCCTCCGAGAGGCAGTAGCTGACTCGTGTGAGCTGGCAAGGCAGTTCCTCCGAGGCCCCATGCACTCCCTCCCTGGAGGAGACGTTGGCCCTGGGGACAGAGTGTGGCTGGACTGATGAGCTGTCACCGCTGCTGGTGCCCCAAGAGGAGCACCGACGGCTTGGGGCAGGCAGCCTGGCTAGGTGGCACTGTGCCARGGCCAGGGCCTGGGAAGGAAGGAGAGGAACTCTCCTGCGAGCACCATGTCCCATCCCCACCTTCCCCCAGGCACAGTGCAATCTGTTAGTCTTGGGGATGTTCCCACCAACCAAAACCCAAGAGATTATTTTGGTCTCTGTCTTCACGGCTCAACCCCTTCTCACAGGCAAATATTCTGCTCTTCTTTTCCCCTGCTTTTCCTCCTACTACCAAGCCAGCCTCTGAGGCAAATCGCTTTGTGCCGTGTAATTCGATCACTGAAAATGATTGCAGCCACATAGGGGACTTACTACCATTTTGCTTCAAGTCCTACCAGGCAACAGGTACCAGCTCTTGGCAGTTTAACCTGCCAGGGCTTCTCCTCTGGTACCTGGCCTCTGTTCGCTGCTGAACCCCTGTCACGTCTCAGCTGGCTTGCCCGGTTCTTGCGTGGAAATGTTAACAGGTACTCCAGTATCAGTGACACTCAGAGCATGGACCAAAGGCCCATCTCTTGCAGGGCTATTCTGCGAGTGTCTAGGTGTCCTATGTGAAGTAAGTCAGTTCAGGGCTTCTTGAAGTCTATGTGAGCGGGCACATACTCCTGTGGTCTACAGGGGCTCTTCTTCCATCCATTGGGACTGAGGTGACACCATCCTGTTCTGAGCAGATGAATAGGCGACCCAAGTTTGGATAACAAGGATGACCAATAGTTTGATGCCCTTGTGCTTTTGGGGTCTCCTCTAGTCTCGGCTGCATTGAGTCATTAACTGTTTCTGGTATTCCCATGGTCTCGGGAAGTGTGCGGGGTAGCAGGTAGTCTCCATAGTCCAAGAGGAGCCATAAGCAACAGGAAAGTAGATGGGGTGCTGCTTCTCTAAGAAAAGAGCTGAGTTAGCATGCGGTTCTTCGCAGGAGGCCCACAGGAGCAACACAGATCTGTTGCCATGTAACAGGAAAGACACTACCTCCATTAGAAACTGAAAGCAGGGGTGTACATACCCACACTGCCCTTCCTGGGGGATTTCCTGGGGACACCAGCTATTTGCTAGCAAGCACTTCCCTGATACCCGCTTTCCCTGTGTTCATTTGCACCCATTTCGTCCACACCCACTGCACTTCCCTGGACAGCACGGCTGTCCCCATATCCTCTCTTGGTTCCCAGCAGAGGGAAGCCAGCACAAATTGTCCCTGGCAATGCTGTTTCAGCCTCATCATCTCTCTGCAAGGCCCTTCTAAGGTGCCTGGCAAAGGCAGCTCTCTCTCGGCCTTGCAAGACCCAGCTCACGTGTGCCAGCTCGCCCCCACACCTGCCTCTTGTCCCCACTGCCTTCCAGCCCTGCAAACCAGAGCTCTTCCTTTCAGAGGAAAAGAAGAGCATTTCACGCTGCTTTTAACCAGCCTTACCTCGTATTGCTTTCCTTTCGCCTGTCAGATCTAGCCTGATGTTATTTGGGTAGGAGCAGAGGGGTGGGAGTTTAGAGAGACAAAATGGTGCTTTTTTTGCATTCAAAAGAGATTTCAAATGACACACACACAATAATGTATCACCCAGCCGGAGTAAAACTTGAATGGTTTAAAAATAAGCTCCTGAACTTTCCACCCCTATTCATGCACAGACTCCATCCCTTTGGGGTCTGCACTTTGGCAAGAACAAGCAAGGAGTTAAGCAGCTCGGCAAGGCAAGCTATTTATGGATGTTGCAAGCTCCCTTCTCTTCTCTGATACCCCATTCAATCCTTTAATTATCTACAGTTGTTTCATGCTGTGTCTTACCACGTGCTCTCTGGGGGAAACCACTGGGGCTTTGCCAGTTGATGGGGAGGGGGAAAGGAAGGGGGAAGACTCTGCCACATGAGCCAATACAGCCCAGTAAAATAAGAGATGCTGCATGGTGACTTATCTGTGGGCTCTTCTGGGCTGCAGGGAGACCAGGGCATGGCCATAGGGCTTTCTGGGACAAGGAAACAGAGCTTATCAAAAAAACACCCCCAATGGGAGTTGCATGCATAGAGGAGGACACAGCAACATATGGTGGGAAGAGCCTTCCCACTTCACTGGGTTCAGTCCCCTGCTTCCCAGATCCCTCCCTGTGAAATCGAGCCCAGAAGCTGCAAACCATAACATGTTGGAGGGAAGAAAGCAGGAGGGACCGCACAGCTTGCCAGTGTCTGACGTTGTTGCCCTCCAGACAGCACTGTTTCTCTCTGGCACTGCCAGTTTCAGCGAAGAGAGTGACTGTTGCCAGAAACCTGTGTCTCTTGTTGTTCTCCTGACAAGGCTGCCCAGCTGCAGACTTGCTCCTGAGTGACGTGAAAGCTACCCCTTCTGCATCCCTAAAACATCCCAAAAGATGGTTTTCCAGCACTGTAAGAACTTCAGTTAATCCACTAATAGTCTTAGCGTAAATCAGCCAAACAAGAAAAGAGAAGAGAAAAATCTCCAGGGCRTCGAGCTGCCTACTTGTTAATGAAACCAGATCTGAGCATCTTCCATACCATGCAGACTGCACCCCACCCTCCCTGAACATTTTGCTCTCCAAAGACCTACTCTCAGCACCTTTTCTGGCCCTTATGAACCATGACAAGGCAGTCTGGGAGAGCCCAGGCAAGACTAGCATCCCTCTTCCCCTCCACACTGCAGGGAAAACCAGAATTGGAAAGTGCCAAGGGACTAGAGTGCCCCTGCCCACCTGGAAGCAGGGTGGCAGGCAGCCAGCCAAGGAAGGCCATTTTCTGGAGCTCTTTGCAAACCTCAGCACTAATGCGCACTGGTTGGTTTGCCTGGTTTAATGAGAAAAGGTCTCAGCGCTGCTCATCAGGATCAGAAAATTAAAGAAAAGCAAACACAGCATGAAGAGCTGGGAGGAACCTTCAATGACTAGTCGAGGGTGCGCTCTGCCTGCACCCTCAGTGCCCCAAGAGCTCTGGCCACCACACTAGGCCCACCACACCAGGCACTGCCAAAGGTGCTGCTCCTTGCTTGGTCCCAGGAGGCTCTACAGCTGCTGGTTTGGGAGTGGGGGGAGCAGAATTTGGCCTTAGCTCCCACCTTTACCACTGACTCACCAGGCAGCCTGGGAGAGGTTGCTCACCCTGTCCATGCCGTGGTTTCCCCCTGAGGGCTAGGATGGGGCTCCCCGGCACTGCAAGGCTGGTGCTGGTGCCCTCCTGGCAATCACCGCCCTGGCAGTGCACGGATCTGCCGTGCCCCCAGCAGCAGCAGCAGCCAGCGGGCGCAGGGATCCCATACCCCCCAAGGGGGGCATCTGCCGTTGGTGCAGCCTGTCCTGTAAGAGCCTGGGGCAGGGGCTGGGTGCGCTGGTCTCGGATGAGTTGGTTATGGGAACTGGAGGAGTTCAGATTTTTGTGCGAGTCTAGCAGCAGAAGTGTGAGGCTGTTATCTTCCCTGTCTGTATCTACCGGTGTCTCTCTTGCTTCCTCTAATCCACTACCTTGCAGTTATCTGCCAGCTTATCCAGGTCAGCGCGAGTGACCCTGGGAGACTCTCGGGTCCCTCTTCCCACGGAGCCCCTGGGCTGGCTCCTCCTTGGCAAGCAGTGCTGAGGGCAGGAGGGCAGCTGAGACGCTCTCTGGGCTCCTCGTCTCCCCCCCYGCTCTCCCCACGCGTCTCCCTATGCGAGCAGGGCTGTGGGCACCCCCCGTGCAGAGCTGGCAGCAGATGGGGTCTCCTGGTGCCGGGGTGGGCACGGGATGCTGTGCTCTGCCTGGAGCCCACGGGAGAGCCAGGGTGAGCTCCACAGGGCTGCGCGCCCTGGGGATACCCCGTGCCTTGCATCCCCACAACCCAGGAGCTTTCGCACACGCGCACGGACACGTGAACCGATTACCAGGCCTGTGCCTCTCTCGGCATCTGGGCTTTTCCAGTCGTCCCCCACGTGCCCAGCCTGCTCCCAAGCCCCCGGGGCAAGAGGCACGGCAGGGAGGCAAGGCCAGACCCCTGCGTGGTCCCAGGCGGCTCGCACACCTTCCCCTCCATCTGCCACGCGCCGTCCCAGCGGCACGGGCGGCCCCTGCGCCACACACCTGCGGTCCAGGAGTTCGCCCGCCCGCACCGGCTGCTGCCCCGGTGCAGCTGCCCTCGCCCCGCGCCGGCTGGGGCCGTGGCTGGGAACGCGCGGGAGCTTTGAGGGATCACGCAATTTCCCAGGAAACGTCTCTGTGCTTTAAGTGCTCTTTCAGGCGGAGACATCACTTTTTTAAAAATGACTGGATGCTGCGGCTTGTCATATTTTTTCATCTTAATAGTCATAACAAGCTGGTGGGGGGGGGGGGAGGCCTCCCCGTCCTCTCTCTGCTTTCATCGAGGCATCTGCGTTGTGCTTCCATGCTGCACAGCCCCGTGGAGCAGCGGGTGCTGCAGGAGGGATTTTAGATGCTGGCCAGGCCCTCTTGGTGCAGCCCGCGCGCGGGAAGGGCAGCACCTCCGCGGCTCGGCCGCCGCGAGAGCCGGGAGCCTTCCCGCACGTGTCAGCCTGGTTTGGCGCGGTGCCGAGCGGGGAGCTCGGCGTGCCGGCAAGCCAGCTCTCTGTGCCTTGGTGAGCCACGTGCCAAGCCCACCTCTCCGTGAGCCGTCTGGTCGCCAGCGCAGATACACGTCCTCGTTCCTTCCAGCAAGGCGCACGGCGGGGCTCTGCCCTGCCCCGGACGTGGTCCACAGCCGCCACGATGCCTTCGGCATCCAGTTCCCATCCTCAGTTTTAGCAGCCCAGAGGTCAGGAGGAAACCCCCTGGGGGTCACGGTGCCACGGAGGCTGCCGAGCCCGTGGCGCTGGGTGCCGAGCCTGGTGCCGCCGGTGCGAGCTGCCTCCAGCCCCACGCCTGGCCGTGGCCGTGGCCGTGGCCGTGGCCTGGCCGGCACTGCCCGCGCTCTGGAGGCGCTCCCCCTCCCTCCCCGTCTACTCTCTTCACAAATTTGCTGTGTTCTCACCTGATTAGTGGATTTGAAATGCAGTCTTTGGCTTTGAGACCCAAAATAGATGTTAGGTTGTCTTTACTCTGCTGGAGGCTCTTTAGTATGTAAATCCCTGCTGAAGGCAGCCCGGTGCAGCGCTGTGCCTTTGGAGGGAAGCACGTCCCCGGGATCCCAGTGTCACGGGCGATCCCAGCCACCCCGGCTCCGCATCTGCTGCTGCTGCTCTCTCATTCATTGCATTTTCCTACTCACCAAGCAGGTTTCCCTGCCGGGCTCTGGGAAGCGGCCCCTTGGGGGGAACTCCTGGCTAGGGGGACTTTGGCTGGGTCCTACGTGCAGTCGTTATGCTTATGCTATTGCCACCAAAGAAAATAAAAATAGCTGTCTGTGGGGGAAACTGGGCTCCGTGACATTCGCTTTGTCTTATGGCAACTAATGCATCCGGCAGCATCCCCAGAAACCGCACGCTCCATGGGAATAAATGAGCACCACTCTGCCAGCAAAGCGGCGGCAGCAGAGCTCCCTTCCACGCCATCTCCGTCCTGGCAGCAAAGCCTGCCCGCTCCCTGGGCAGCGTCCAAGCGGGCCGGGCTGAGGAGCCGCTCGCCGCCCGGCTGCCCCGCGGGCCTCCCGCGAAGCCGCGGCGCCTCGGGGCTCCTCCGCGCCAGATGGGCCTGCGGGACGCTGTGCCTTCTGGAGGGGCAGAAGCGGTTCGGGACCAGGGTGGCTTCCCGCAGCCCTGGTTTGCTCTGCTGGATCTTCATCTCGGCCATATGTGTTTGTCTGTATTAGCATTTCCGCAGAAAATTGGCCCTGGAAAGACTCACCAGCTCTGTACTGGGCCAGGAGAGGAGGGAAGAGGGAAGGGAGCCACAGCGCGAGGCTGATGAGGGGAGCTGATGCTCCGCTCAGGCACCGTAAGGAAGACGAGTGGCGCTGGTAAGCCAGCCCGAGGCCCTGCCAGCCAGCTGCGGTATATCACAGCACTTAGGCGCAGACTAAGACATAGGGCAGGGCCCTTCCAGGTGGTATCTTCCCGTGATGGATGGGCTAGGGACTCCCTGCGCCGGTTTAACAGCCACCTGCTCTCTGAATCCGCCGGTTTTGCAGAGAACAGGGAGCGGGCGTTCATCAAGTGGCTCTAATTGCTTGGTACTTTCTTAGCGTTTCCCACCCTGTAAAAACTAAGTCAAAAACCAGCACCCCAAGGAACCGCCTCGATTAAACTGATGTTCATTAAAACTGACTTTGCACTACCTCATTAAGCTTCTGTAATTGAAGGAGTTAATTGATTATCAATAGTCTCAGTTCCCTCTTCCCATGCTCGCGAGGCCCCGCTGGGTCGTCTTCAGGGGCTACAATTCATCAAGTGGCTCCGACTCACCTCGTCGCTGACAGCCGGGCTGCAGCAGCCGGGGGAAGCCCAACGCCGCGGGCTGTTTCGCAGGCAGAAAGGGCTCTGGTAGCCCTGTGCATCCCCATCCCAGTGCCCCGCCGCTCCGGTAGCCTTGTGCATCCCCATCCCAGTGCTCTGCCGTTCCAGTAGCCCTGTGCATCCCTATCCCAGCGTCCCGCTGCTGCTGCTTTGCTGCAGCAATGCCCTGGCAGTTTTCCGTGTGGGTCCTTAACACCCCAGCATTGTCACCCTGCTTTGGTGTTATCTGCTCTAGACGCTATTTAAAATACTTTTGATAGCTCCCATTTCCATATCTGTTTTTTAATGAATATGTATTATATTTGGAGAGGGTGTGKGGGGGGGGGTTCATCTCTTAAGTGAGTCTTTCATGGGTGTGAAAGCTGAGCCTCCAAACCAGCTGCTCCCTGAGCACAGGCTTTCTCTGCCCCCATGGGGATACGTGTTTGCTACACCCTTGTCCCTGAGCACAGGTGTGCAGGGACACGAGATGCACAGGAAGGTCTGGCCTTTCTGCAGAGGCTTGGGGGAGCAGGCTTGCACACTGATTTTTCCATATGCAGGGCCTTGCGGTGCTCCGGTGGGGAAGAGGAAGGCTGGCTGACATGCTAGCTCATGCAAACACGTGCTGCCTGACTCATTCACACGTCTGCTGTTTTTAGAGTCTGCTTTCTAACACCCTGCCTCGCTCAGCAAAAAAATCAGGGAGATGCTCTGCTTCCCCCAGACAGGGCTGAAACCCTGATTCCTTGCACAAGGGGAGCAGCCATCGATCTTTGTATCCTGTGGGCCGTTGGGAAGAGGAGCTACTTGGCTGTTATGGTGAGGGGACCTGTACAGAAAGACAGCAGAGACATGTCTGTGCTCTGCCTTGCTGATGCACTAGGAGCAGCGGTGGAGACGGGTGCCTCTGCCTGCTGCTGGGTCACGCAGCAGCGCGGCACTCCGTTCTGCGCCCGCTGCACGCCAACCGCGCTCCTGCCGCGTCTGCCTGCCCAGCTCGGCGCTAGCTGTGTTCCCATCGTCCTCATTAGTGTTCATCAGGATGGTCGTGTTCTAATTGATGGTCCTTCCACCAGGGTGAGGGGTGGGAGCGAGGCAAGTACGGGCCTTTCCGGTGCGACGTTGCTGGTTAACACCTCTGTCTCCATTGAGAGCTGTGGAGCAGCTGCTGTCACAGTGTTGCAGCACATAGATCCCCCCGCTGCCAGCTTGCATGGGATCTGCAGGGTAAAGAGGGACTTGGCCCACATTTGGAAAGCTGGAAATCAGCCCAGGATTTCTTGCATTGCTGCTTGATCTCACAGCAAGAGGACTGCCAGGGCTGAGGCTGTTTGCATGCCTTGGTTTGGACTGTGCGTCCCGATGGGTCCAGCATGCCCCAGCTCCTTGGCCTGGAGCTGTGATGCCTCAGAATGAGCTCCGCTCAGGCAGGAGAGCACCGCAGGGAGTCTTTACTTTGCTGCTGAATTATGTCCATGAACAGAAGAGGACAAATATCTCAAGGAGATCCTGGCCTGTCCAAGACCTCTGTCTGGGGTTCAGCCACACCAGCGCAGCATGGCCTTCCTTTCCTCAGC
This sequence comes from Apteryx rowi, assembly GCF_003343035.1. Taxonomy (NCBI): domain Eukaryota; kingdom Metazoa; phylum Chordata; class Aves; order Apterygiformes; family Apterygidae; genus Apteryx; species Apteryx rowi. The sequence goes on from NW_020449085.1 coordinate 3,412,550, forward strand.
TAGCTCGATGAGCGTTGCTTGGTGGTGGCTTTATCCACCGGGAAGTCGACGGTGGGGGCCGGGGCCCAGAGCGTGGTAGGCATGACTGCTCGAAAGGCGTGATGAACCATGTGTTTCCCTGCACTTTTCAGGCAAATCCCACTCCTTCATTCCACCCCGGTATCTGCATCACATCACAGATGTCAATAGAGACAGCAAGAGAGGAGAGAGACAAGGCAAGAGAGGAAACTGTTGCTCCCCACCTTCTTTAGCTTTAACTAACGAGCTGTTTATAGGACTGACATGACACCTGCTTTCCACTTTATAAATTCAATAATTTATGAAAGGTATTAAAGGCAAAACAGCCTCCTGGATAAAGCCTGTGATGCGTGCACTCTGGGTATTAGCCAGACGGGACAATGAGCTACACTTGAATAACACACGAAGATATTTACCCTTTCCCTCTATAAATTATTAAGGGGCTTTTTGCACATAATTACACAAGCTTTTATGTTTCTCACTCCCTGCTTTTAATCCTTTTTGGAAAGGCGCCAGTCACTTATGACAGAAGCTGAGCAAACAGCAAATGTTACAGCTGGTTTTAGGGTCGTTAAAGATGATGGTAGTTACAGGAGAGGGCACTAGTGCGAGCCAAGCCTGCTTCGCCTCCGCAGGGCGTAATGGGCAGGGCAAAGGAAGGGGTCAACCAGCGCCAAGGCCGTGGGCTGTTCCTGGGCGCAGGGGGTGGGTTCACGCTGCTGCTGCTGCCTTCAGAGGATGCTGGCAGCAGGAGCAGGTCTGGGGGAACCAAGGGAAAGGAAAAGCAAAAAAGAAAGAAAGAAAGTCACTTTGTGCAAAGGAAAGAAACGTAGAAGGGCAAGGATGGGAGTCCTGAGGTGCAGAGCTGATCCGAGCCTGGCGGAGGTCACGTGAGCTGCTGGGGAGGAGCACGGAGCAGGCGGCTGGAGCCGGCTGGCAGAGCTGCCTCTGAGCAAGGGCTGGCAATGCCAGAAGGAGACTCTCCAAAAGGTCCTGGGTTTGCGCTTTCTGGTCCCAGCGTCATGCTCATGTTGCCAGCCAGGGAGCGGAGCGGTTCCCGGGAAAGGCTCTCCCCCACGGCGCTGCTGCGGAGCGAGTCCCTCTGCCCAGGCGGGAGGGCAGCCTCGTGCAGCCGCGCAGCAGAGCCGCTGCTCCTTGCTGAGGCTGTGGTTAAGCTGGCACGTGTGGGGCGCCCCACGCAGACTCCCGCACCCCGCTTTAGGAGCCCGGGCCAGGGTTTGGCACGAGGGGACCAGCCCTGCAAGGTGGTGCTGTTCTTCCTCAGTGTGATTTCAGTGAGGTGGCCATGGGAAAGTGCAAAGCAGGCACCAGTTTTTTTAATTGCTTTCCAACTGTGCATGTAAATCAATGATCTGCAGGTGTAATTGGGCGTGCAAATGTCACCAGGCAGCTGTTTACATGTGCAGTGTACATTAGGAGAGTGTGTATGCATGTGAAGAAACACAGAGAATATTAATAATAATTGTTCTTCCAAGGGTCTCCGAGTACTGCGTTCACCAATCCCAGCTTCTCTGGCTCTGGCCTTTGTGGAGAAGAGCTTATTTGCAGCTCTGCCCTCTCCTAGGACCTCACTTTCCCCTGCTGATGTGTTTCCTCCTCCGTTTCTCCCTGGCCTCCAGCACAGCTTAGTTCCCCTCCTGGCACCACAGCATCCAAGCGGAGGCGTTTCCCTGCTCCGCTTACCAGTCTCATTCCATCCTCCGGCCAAAGCATGCCCATGTCTGTGCACACCAGGCAGTAGCCAGGCCTCTTTTAAACATAAAGGTGAGGAGCCTCTTTCATCCCCTCCAGGCACCCTGACCCCTTTCCTTGAGTTGCCAAGCATTTGCAAGTGAGCCCAGCAGGACATCTCCCACACCACCTTCTGATCCTTCCTGTCCAGCGCAGTCTTTTTACTTTCTGCATTAGCATTTGACATGATTCTGATGTCCTCCACACTTACTGTGGTCTCCCATCCCTCTTTCCTTTGTGCAGAGATCTTTAATCATTGCTCTTTGTCCCATTGTGTGGCTCCTATTCTTACGCCAAGCTGTTAAAAAGCTGTCACCATCATAACTTCCTTGTCCCAGAAATTATCTTTCATCTCCTGGATGTGGGCTACAATAGCCATTGAGATGCTTGATATTATTAATACCTTCTATATATGTGTCAATGAGCTTAAGAATTTAATAGAGCTTTTTTCCTGCAGCCCTTCACGCAGTGTGTTTGGCCTGCTTGACAGAGCAGCCAAGCAGCCGAGCTATCAGGCACTTGAGGCAGGCTCACATTAGTGCGTGTGGCCTCTTTCCGACGCAGATCATTTCATAACAAGTTTCCACACGCTGAGCTCATGCAGGAGTGGGGCAATGGAGGTGGCCCTGGCGGAGACCTCTGCAAGCTGGGCCGAGGCAGCACGCCGGTGCCAGCCACACTGCCACCAGCATCTCAACTCTCCCTTTGGCAAGGCCACCTTGAGGTGGGCGAGAGAAAGGCCAAGGTGGAGAAGGAACATTTTCCCTCTTTCCACCTCTTCTCTGGAGCATCACAGGGGTAATATCATGATTTGAGATCATGGCACTGAAAGTGCAGGCCCCAAGGCAGCTGTAAGCACAGCATCTCCCACCCACCTCACACAGCCCCGAGCAGATGCACCTGGAGATGTGCTCGGCCACAGTCCTGCTGCCAGAGGGGCCGTTGTCTCCCAGGACTGCTCATGGGGATGAGGATAGGACCACCCCAATGAGCTGCACACTTTGAGCCCATGTCGTCACGTCTCCCAGCGCAGCTCTCTGAACAGTGCGGCCGTTGGTCAAAGGATTTTTGGTACATTGCCTTGTTCTGCTCCAAATCAATCAGCTGACCAGGACAAGGAGCAGTACAAGACAGTACAGAGAGAAACCATTATGATAATACTTGATAACGATCCTCAATTTCACTCAGGAGCAGCCATACAATGCAGAATTTGGACTCCCTCCAGCTGATAATGAGAAGCCACTGGACTGACTCAGCCTGCTGTGAGGAGGCATCAGTACACATCCAGATGGCCATGGGGATGGGGTAGTGAGAATATCTTGCATTGCCCCTTCATCCCGCTCCCCCMCACACACCCTGAAATGTCACCACCTCCAAGGAAGAAAACACCCACAATTTGACAGCACTTTTCTCCCCTCCCCACATCCGCAGGGGCTGAGAGAGCTCCGTGTGCAGCCAGGGACTCTCAGCCATCCTTGGAAACAAGTCCTGCTACATGCAGAGCTTCCCCTGCCAGCGGGGCTCAGAGGTGGGGAGAGGATGCTCTGCGTGCATGTGTTGTGCAAGGCAAACACGAGACATCTGGGTTGTCTTTCCAGCGATGTCCCAAGCAGCCAGGAGGTTAAGGCAGCCGCCTCTAGGTGCCAGTTAATATTGGGCAGGATCTAGGAGTCAGTTGCCTGCTGAGCCTGTGGGAAATGCAGTGCCACCTTCTTCACCAGGTAGCCCCCAGTGGAGCAGGTGCAGCCCCCCTCTCTCTCCTTGCTGACAAAAGGTAGGAAGATAAAGGGGCAGACAGCAGATCCCAGAGTTCCCAGGACTGGTGCTGGCAGCACTTCAAGGTGTGGTACATCTTATCACAGCCTGGCATTTGCATGTATTTTCTCAGCTCAGCTTGTTACAACAAAAGTGTGAAAATTTAAAAGAAAAGGAACTATAATAATAATGGGAGTAATTAAAATCCCTCTCCCTTCTGCCAGCTCAGCCCTTTCTGAACCTTTTTTGGGATTCCTGGGCATGTGCATCAAAAACAAGAGTGATTCTTCTGGGGGACATCAAAGAGAGCTTCCGAGCTAGTGCCGTCAAAGGGCAGGTCCTGTCACCCTCGCCCTGGTAGGAGGATCCCTCATGCCACGTGGATGTGCCGCCTTTCTGAGAGTGGAGTTCAGAGACTAGATAAATCCCTGCCTCCTGCCAGCAGAAGGGAACCATCTGCCACAGCACGTTATCATCTGAGGATGGCAGTGGCAAAGAACTTGAGCATCTGTCTGAGGGATGAGCCCCCGCAGATGGACACCCAAATGTTCTCACCGATCCTTGGGTCTTTTAAAGAGGAAGATGTTCAGCGCAGGTTTGAGAGCAGAGCTCTCCTCTCCTTGGCAGCCTGGGGCTAGGCAGTGGTCAGGACATGATAGTCACACTTGGAGGACTGGGAGGCCACTCATTTTGAGTGACTCCATGCTCAAGAAGGAGGCTGACCGAGTCGAGTGGGACTGGAGAAGTCTTTGTGGCCTCCCATGACAGCTAGAGTTGATCTCCACAGCATGGAAGAGGCCATTAGAGGTGATGAGAGAGGAAAAAATATCCACATCCACTGCAAAGCAGGCAGCTGCAAATAGATAAGGACTGTTGGTAGGGAACAGGAGAGGGGCTGTACTTCCACTGACTTTTGAGTGGCTACTTCTGGCTATCCCCAGCGCTCTGTCACCCCTGCTAGAACACCTTGGGGACCTTCATGTAGCTGAACATTTTAACTTTAATACTAAGCTCATCCTTACCTTAACTCCAAATCGCTCTACAAAAGCAGCCCTTTGCTGGGAATGGTAGCACCACAGTTATCCTTTTCTTCTTCCTCATGGCACACCAATGCCCTTCTCCCAGTGACAGTCCCATGAATGGGAAAAGATGACAGCTACTGATCCTGTGCAGAACATCACCAGCCCTGGGATTCAGCCCTTCTCCAGGGTGGGAATGGGTGCATAAAGATTTTGGTGTACGCAAATTAGACCTGCTGCCCTGCTTCGGGATCAGAGAGCTAGCCTGGAAACTTGCTTTCATAATACCCTGGAGATGGGCCAAACAGGTCACTTCTCCATGGTGCAGCCCAAGAGCTGGGGGCAAATGGATATGCATCCTTCATAAAGTGTTGCGAGCCTACCTCCTCTGCAGTTCTCTGCATGAGGTGTTTCTGATCAGATGCATTATAAAGTTAGCTCCTCTGAGCTGGATTGCCCCTCCTGGTCAAACGGAACCTTCTTCAAGTGCATTTGTTAAGGGTGGGCTGTGTGTCAGTGTGTGGGATGGTAGCTGTGTCTGTGGTGGTAGCTGCTGGCCAGCTGCATCCCATGAAGAGCTGGCATCAAACCTGATGGGTCCCAGGTAGATCTGGGTCTCTTCCTGGTTCTGGATGGGGGTGAGTTGTGCTGCTCCAAACCAATCACGATGGGAAATTGCTTTGGCCTCCCTCCCAGGAGAACTGTCCTGATTGCTTGCTTCAGTCCTACGAATTTGTTGCTGCACCCAGGGCAACTTGACAACAACATTTGGGGGAAAGAAGGCAATAAGGGCAAACAGCCAGGACAGTATTTACAAGGACAGGATCAGTAAATGCTGAAATATGTGCATCTTTCGGGATTCTGTGAGCAAGGAATGGTATAATTCCCCTGGTAGAGATCAACTGGGTTTACCTGCTGGGTCGTGAGCCTTGGACCCTGCCGTTGTCTGAGACTTCCTTGGGGGCTGTTGGAGTAAGGAAGTGTTACCCATGAGGTGGGGATGAGAAGTTACCCCTGTGAATTTGGAGAAAAGAAAAAGCCCTGATCCAAAGCTGACCAACGCTCCCACCTTGAGGGTCGGGAACAGGCAGGGGAGTTGCAACCCCTCTGGCCACAGCAGATACAGCCTGGCCCACACCTGACCTCCACCACTAAGGCCTAGGACATGTGAATAATCTGTTCTTAATTTAGACTTGTTCATGAGCAGAGTAAGGACATGGCCTGTTCCCACTATTAACCAGCCACCAAAAAGCACCTCCAAGGGGGCTCTCCCTTGTGGGCCACACATGCACAGCTCAGGGTGGCCTTGGAGGGCTCTTCCTTTGCCAGGAGGCCATCTCCCACCAGCCGAGGGCCTGTCATACAACTCAAAAAGCCTGCGGCTCCCTTGCGGAGGAGCTCGTGCCCCTGGCCAGACAGACCAAGAGGCTTCCACCGGCAGCGGTGCGAGGCTGCAGGCCGGTGAGGCCGTGCGAGGCAGGTAGCAGCACTCACACAGCCGAGCTGCTCCGGCCGGGCATCGCCCGCTGCACGTACCATTGCTGGCGAGGCGCAAAGGGGGCTGCAGGAGCAGCGCTGGGTGAGCCGGGGCAGACGTGTCGGGCGCTCCCAGGGCCCGGTGAGGCAGGAGCTGAAGGCACCATTGCGCATCGCCTTTGTGCTATTCTCGCATCCCCTCCCGCCACCGTGTCTGGAGCAGTCTCCTGTCAGTCCTGTCCTGGCTGGGGGAGCTGAGTTGGTCTCTGACAGATCTATGAGGCCATTCAGCTCGCCAAGATTATTTCTTTTCTTTAATACAGCCATGTAGGGAGCAGTGCGGGGCATCCCCCTGCCACACGGCAGGAGCATCCCCACCTCCAGGCCTGCTTCTCTCCCCGCCTTGCCTGCTGCCAGCCAAAACTCCCCGCTGTTGCCAGCAGGAGCAACCCAGGCCCTGCTTGGCATTGCGCATCYGTGCTTTCTTCTCTTCTACTGCTGTGGCTCTTCTTCCACCCGCCCAAGTCAGAAATCACTTGGCAGAGGTTACAGAAAATGCAGCTTTTGCAAAGGACATCATTGATCCCCCGTCGGCTCAGCTCCCTGCGCTGGCACTGTGGGGCTTGGCGGGGCCTCAGCGGGTTTTTGTTCCTCACGGTGCCTAGGGGCTGTTCAGCTGTTCGCAAGCACTAACGCGCAGCCATACCTCCCCTTTCCTCCTGTGCTCTCTGCCACTTTTCTATGTGACAAGCATGCATGGATGCCATCTTATCCCAAAAGCTCATCTCTGCTTCTCTGGGTGAAGGCCTGGTCCTCTGTCCCTCCCAGCTGTGCTGGGGTGGGGACAGCAGCCCGAGCGGAGCTGGGAACGGTGGCCTTGGCAGGCCCCCTGCTACCACACACTGAATAGCATTGCTGTCATCCCTGCCACCAGCGCTGTTTGCATGGTGTATTTGCCGTATGTTTTTGGAAGGACTGAGGTGAATGTCCCCCTCTCGTACTAGACAATGCCAGGAATTATTCTGGAGTGTTGTTATTGAATACATGGTGCCCTACACTTTAGTGGGGCTTTAACAGCGGGGAGGGGAAAAAAACATTAAAAACAGCATTCAAAGCTCTTAGCCTGTCTTTTGTCCTGTGTTTGGTTTCTCTGGGCTCATTCAGATTGCCGGCTTTGTCTGTATTCGTGAAGTGCTATTAACATCGATGGCATCGCTGAAATAGCCATAATAATAAGAGGCATCGAGCTGTGCTGAGTAAAGGTCTGAGGACCACTGAGAGGGGCCACGGCTGAATTTCCTTGATGCCAGGAGCAAAGTGTGCACGCGCGCACGCACCCTCTCACACCCTGTGTGTCTCGCCACGAGGATCTGCTGTACGAGCCCACGTACGGTTCCACATCTGATCTCTATCCTTCCAGCTGCCGCCGGGTCTGTACCAGAGGGTGGAGCATGAGGAAAGGCAGAGAGCCTAGGAGCGGGGAAGAGCCGAGCAGGGAGCAGAAGAAAGCTGTGCTATTAGAGAGGTGATTCAGAGCTCAGCTGGCAAGTTCTTGTTGACTACCCTTTGTTTATTTCTGCTCCGTTCAGGAGCTTGCGGGTGCTGAGAAGGAGGAAAATTAACTCCTCTGCCGGCTGGGGGAGGCAGGAGGCTCTGGCCGAGAGCGCGGGGAGGCTGGTGCTGCCCAGGTGGGGTTCGCACCCAGTCCGCCTCGGGGCTCAGGACACCCAGCCTCCGGCCCAGGGCAGGTCTTCTGCTCTGCTTTTGCAGGAGGGAGGGAAACCTGTCCAGAGTGGTTTTCTGCATGGGAATTCCCACCCCTAGGGTTGGTTTAATGGCTCCTGGATGAAGGCCAAGCCATCATCTTCATCAAAAGCTCCCACAGGCTGAAAGAGCCATCCAAAGGAAGGCTCATGGGACTTAGCGAAGGGACTTCTGAACGGGCTCCGGCTCCGCCTGTGCCAGCGCAGAGCCCTGCTGCTGGCTCTGAACACTGCTACCTCTGGCCCTCCTTGGCCCGCGGCCCACCACGGGGTGGGCGGCTGCTGGGAGGAAGCAGGTAGAACGGGAAGGGTCCCAGAAGAGCCCTGCTGGGAGGAAGCAGGAGGAGAAAATGCACATTAGAAGCAAAGTTTGTGTCCATTACTGCTAGAGCCTTCTATGGAAGAGCCAGGACTGGGCAAATCTGCTAATGCTGCTCGATAAATCAGTGTCCATTATGAGCAGGGGCTGAAGGAGTGGGCAGAGCTCAGAAAGTCGGGCACTTAGTCCTGAATGAGATGCTACCAGCTCAGTGTGTGCTGAGCCGCCGATGCCTTTGAGACAGCGAGGTCTCAATCAATCCTTGCAGTCGCCTCCCTCCCCCTGCAGCCCTTTTCCTCATGTGCCTGGGGCAGGTGGGGGGATGAAGGAAGGGGAGCCGCCGTAGCACTGACCACTCTGAGATCTCGAGGATGGCTTGGCAGCTTCTCTTGGCAGGTTCAGGCTTGGTTTGGCTCTGAAGCAAGGGCCAAAGACAGCACTTCTCACTGCCTCGTTCATCTTCTGTGAGCAATGGGATCATGAATTGTCAGCAGAGAAGCGGGGGCCTGGGTGTGACCCCACTGCCTGCAAAACTAGGGGATCCCCATGGCCCAGGGGACACCGGCAAGTGTCCCCAGAGCTGACTGGTTTGCAACCTGATGTCGGGGCTGTCACTTATTCTGCCTGTGTCACAGCACCCTCATCCGTGTAACGGCGATAACGACCCCTCCGCGTTGCGCTCGGAGATTTCCTGCTAGGCACGTTTACAGCAGCGCTGCCTCCTGCCCGCAGCGCCCGCGGTGAAGGAAGGGGCGGCCCCGCTCCCCGCGCCGGCAGCTGCATCGCCCCGGCCGCGCTCTGTCCGACCCGGCGCCACCGGCGCTGGCGGAGGCGGCGCCCGCCGGGTCCCC
>NW_020449085.1:3422320-3425105 GCF_003343035.1 Apteryx rowi
GCGGGGGGGCGGGCGGGGGCAGAGAGCCCCGGGCTGGCAGTACCGGCGGTGCGGGAAGCTGCTCCGGCTCTGCAGCCCAGCGGCGCGGCGAGCCCCGGAGCTGGACCTGCGCCGCCCTGCCCGGGAGCGCCGGGCTGGGTCCGATCCGGTGCCCGGGAGCCTCGGGTTGGGTCCGATCCGGTGCCCGGGGGCTGGATCCGGTCCGGTGCCCGGGAGCCTCGGGCTGGGTCCGATCCGGTGCCCGGGAGCGCCGGGCTGGGTCCGATCCGGTACCCGAGAGCCTCGGGGCGGGATCCGATCCGGTGCCCGGGAGCGCCGGGCTGGATTCGACCCATTGCCGGGAGCCTCGGGCTGGACCCGCGCCGGTGCCGGGAGCCCCAGGCTGGATGCGACTCGGTGCCGGGAGCCCCGGGCTGGGAACTTTGTGCGTGCAGCGGAGAGGGCGCGCTGGGTGGTGCGTGTGTGTGTGTGTGCGCGTGTGTGTGCGCGTGTGCGTGTGTGTGCGCGTGTGTGCGTGCGTGTGTGTGTGCATGCGTGTGTGTGTGTGTGTGCGTGTGCGCGCTGCTCCGCGGGTGCCGAGTGTGCACCGTGCCCAGCTGTGGGGCTGGCTGCGGCTGGCTCTGTGGGTCCGGGTCACAGGGGACCTGCCCTGGCACCACCTGGACTGGGTGGCGAGGGAAGGGAAGGGGCGGCAGGGCCAGGCGCTGCCGGCAGGGCTGCCCACCCCAGGGGTGCGGGGTGGCAGCGGGAGGACGTGTGTCCCGGCCCCTCCGTCCTCGCAGCCCTGAGCCGCCTCTGCTGCCGGTTGTGCCACCTCCTCCGCCCTGCCTTGCCTGGACGCCTGGTCTCTCCTCCCCTGCTCCTCTCTCCCCTGCCTGTCCCTGCCCATGAGCTGGCCCGGCGGCCCCTGCCCAGCGAGGCGCCCCGGGGAGGGCAGCCCCCCGCCAGGCAGGCTGCTGGGCACGTTGGGTGCAGGGGCCCCGGTGCGACCACCCGTGGCTGACTTGCCCAGCAGAGGGGCTTGGGCTCGGCGGTGCTGAGCCTAGTGCAGAGCTGCATCTTGATGTGGGAGCCCTCCTCCTCCTCCTCCTCCTCCTCCTCCTCCTCCTCCTCCTCCTCCTCCTCCTCCCCGCGTAGCTAAGCGGATGAGTTAGCTGGCCTGGAACAGATTGCATATTCAGGTGGGGTATGGCCGGGACAGCGCTGCCTGCCCCGGCTTGCTGAGGAACAGGAGGACTAGCCCTCCAGCGCACCGAGCCAGGCTGCCCAGCAAGGGTTAATTTGTGAGGAGGACTCAACCCTCCTTCTCAGTATGCCTAGCTCCACGGCGGGGACGTGAAGGGTTAAATACAGACAGGGAGCGCTCACCAGCCCATCCTCACTGAATGACCAGTGTGAGGCAGGAGCCATGGGGGTTAATTTTTTCGAGGTGGCAGGGACTCGTCCCTCCATCACCGGCCCCCCAGCCTGGAGGTAGGTGGGTCGGGGCCATGAGGAGTTACTACCGGATGGGGTGATTCCCCAGCCACCGGGCACGGAGCCCTGGGGAGAGATCTGGGCGCCCTGAAGGGTTGCTCCACCTGGGCTCAGTCCCCAGCCACCGTAGCAAGAAGGGAGAGTTGGAGGGGAAGAGGAGAGGGGATGCTGAGGAGAGTCTGGCTGCCCAGCAAGGGCTTAGCCCTCTGTTTGTGTCTGGCTGAAAAGAAAGGGTTAATGGTACAGGGGCTTTGCCGGGCAGGCAGGATTGCAAGGATGCCAGCCAGGGAGCCGGCTGTCCAGCAGGGCGCTGGGAAGCCCTCCCGGGCAGTGCCATTGCTTGTTGCTTTCTGATGCTGTGTTCAGGTTATCGGATTTTTCACCTTGCGACTCRAAGGTATAAATAGCCCAGACAAAAGGTAGCGGCACGGTGGGCTACAAACGCTGGGACTTGCAGCATCCAAGAACAAATGGGAGTGTTGGTGCAGCTGAAGTGGTTTTCGCCAGGAGGGAGGGGAGTGTGAGCGTGAGGGTGAGTGTGAGTGTGGGCACTAGTGTGATCAGATCTCCTTGCAGTAGGTGCGTGCTGGTTCACGAAGCTGAGGCTCTGCTGCCTCTCTGCACGTCTCACTAGCCCGGCTATTGCCGAAGCGGCTGCCGTGCACGGTCCTTCCCAGCGAGGGCCCCTGCCTGGCTGGCCTGCAGCACGGGGCAGGGGAGGCGAGGGAGCCGCCAGCCCTGGGCGATAGCCCCCCGCTTGCCTCCAGCACACACCAGCTCTCCTGCGTCCCGGGTACGAAGGGGTGGTTGCGTCCGAGCAGCGTGGGGCTGGGGAAGCGCGGGCAGACCGGCTCGGGGATCCTCTGGAGCAGCCCTGCTCGAGAGCAGACCCGCTCCCCTTCCCTTCTCCCTCCAGCTCCCCTGCCTCTGCACCAGCTACCGGAGCCCCTGCTCTGAAGTGATATCCTCTTCCCATCCCCATCCCAATCCTGCCACCGGGCTTAACCCTCTCCTCCCCGCTCTGCCGCTCGCGGCAGCCCTGACCTGACCTTCATGTGTGAYGGAGACAACGGCGCCGAGCAGCGGCACGGCACTGCCGCCAGCCAGCCCCGCCGCCCGATGGCGTGAGGGGCTGCGAGGGTCTTCCGTAACGATGCCAGCACCACAGAGAGGCCGGCTCAGCCCCCATCCCGCCCAAAAGCGGTTATCCCGGCCCCACCCTGGCATCACAACCTGAACCTTTGTCCGAGCCCGCTCTTCAGCCTCGGCCGCCCTGCTTTCGAACGCGCGCCCTGTCCCGCTGCCGGCT